>NC_059086.1:19386666-19609166 GCF_020497125.1 Mauremys mutica | reverse complement strand
CCACACCCAAAACAGACAAGACTGTATGTGATCAATATCTGGTACCAGCCACACAGGGGGCAGGGGGTGTGTGGGGATAGATAGATAGATAGATAGATAGATAGATAGATAGATAGATAGATAGATAGATAGATAGATAGATAGATAGACAGAGGGGGTGGCTGGGGATAGATAGATAGATCAGGGGGTGTCGGGATAGATAGATAGATAGATAGATAGATAGACAGAGGGGGTGGCTGGGGATAGATAGATAGATCGGGGGGTGTCGGGATAGATAGATAGAGGGGGTGGCTGGGGATAGATAGATAGATGGGGTGGCTGGGGATAGCTAGCTAGATCAGGGGGTGTCGGGATAGATAGATACATAGATAGATAGATAGATAATGGAGTGGCTGGGGATAGATAGATCGGGGGGTGTCGGGATAGATAGATAGATAGATAATGGGGTGGCTGGGGATAGATAGATAGATAGATGGGGTGGCTGGGGATAGATAGATAGATAGATAGATGGGGTGGCTGGGGATAGATAGATAGACAGAGGGGGTGGCTGAGGATAGATAGATAGATAGATAGATAGATAGATAGATAGATAGATAGATAATGGAGTGGCTGGGGATAGATAGATCGGGGGGTGTCGGGATAGATAGATAGATAGATAATGGGGTGGCTGGGGATAGATGGATAGATAGATAGATAGATGGGGTGGCTGGGGATAGATAGATAGACAGAGGGGGTGGCTGAGGATAGATAGATAGATGGATAGATAGATAGATGGGGTGGGTGGGGATAGATAGATAGACAGAGGGGGTGGCTGAGGATAGATAGATAGATAGATAGATAGATAGATAGATAGATAGAGGGGGTGGCTGGGGATAGATAGATAGATAGATAGATAGATAGATAGATAGATAGATAGATAGATAGATAGATAGATAGAGGGGGTGGCTGGGGATAGATAGATAGATAGATAGATAGAGGGGGTGGCTGGGGATAGATAGATAGATAGATAGATAGATAGATAGATAGATAGATAGATAGATAGATAGATAGATGGGGTGGCTGGGGATAGATAGATAGATAGAGGGGGTGGCTGGGGATAGATAGATAGAGAGATAGATAGATGGGGTGGCTGGGGATAGATAGATAGATAGATGGGGTGTCTGGGGATAGATAGATAGATAGATGGATAGATAGATAGCAGGGGTGGCTGGGGATAGATAGATAGACAGAGGGGGTGGCTGGGGATAGATAGATAGATAGACAGGAGGTGTCGGGATAGATAGATAGATAGATAGATAGATAGATAGATAGATGGGGTGTCTGGGGATAGATAGATAGATAGATAGATAGATAGATAGATAGATAGATAGATAGATAGATAGATAGATAGATAGATAGATAGATAGATAGAGGTGGTGGCTGGGGATAGATAGATAGATAATGGGGTGGCTGGGGATAGATAGATAGATAGATAGATAGATAGATAGATAGATAGATAGATAGAGGGGGTGGCTGGGGATAGATAGATAGACAGAGGGGGTGGCTGAGGATAGATAGATAGATAGATAGATAGATGGGGTGGCTGGGGATAGATAGATAGATAGATGGGGTGGCTGGGGATAGATAGATAGATAGATAGATAGATAGATAGATAGATGTGGTGGCTGAGGATAGATAGATAGATAGCAGGGGTGGATGGGGATAGATAGATAGATAGATAGATAGATAGATAGACAGAGGGGGTGGCTGGGGATAGATAGATAGATAGACAGAGGGGGTGGCTGGGGATAGATAGATAGACAGAGGGGGTGGCTGGGGATAGATAGATAGATAGACAGAGGGGGTGGCTGGGGATAGATAGATAGATAATGGGGTGGCTGGGGATAGATAGATAGATAGATAGATAGATAGATAGATAGATAGATAGATAGATAGATAGATAGAGGGGGTGGCTGGGGATGGATAGATAGAGGGGGTGGCTGGGGATAGATAGATAGATAGATAGATAGATAGATAGATAGATAGATAGATAGATAGAGGGGGTGGCTGGGGATGGATAGATAGAGGGGGTGGCTGGGGATAGATAGACAGAGGGGGTGGCTGGGGATAGATAGATAGATAATGGGGTGGCTGGGGATAGCTAGATAGATAGAGGGGGTGGCTGGGGATAGATAGATAGATAGAGGGGGTGGCTGGGGATAGCTAGCTAGATGGGGCTGTCAGAGGACAGATCGATCAATAGGGCTGCACGTATCATTCGAACACAAGCACCTACTCTGGATGAAACCCCTCCCCAGATACAGAGTGGGCCAGGTCCCAGCCCTCTCCGTAGCTTCGTCGGCTCACACCGGCCGAGGAGGAGCTGGTCCACCCAGCTACGAGCCGCGTATCTGCCCACGTTGGTCCGGCCCGAGCGTTTCCCCGGCCTGCCCCCCAGCGCGGGAAATGGACCCAGCAGGCTACTCCATCAACACGCCGTGCCCCTCGGTGAGCCAGCCACATCTATGGGGCAAGAAACTGACCCACCGCGCGTGACCCATAGAGCGTGTCAGATCTGCATGGCGTGGGCCTGCAGACATATATATACGCAGCCATCGATACAGGAGGCGAATCTGTCTGTGCATTAAACATACCCTGAGCCGTACAGAGGAACAATAGGCCCAGGAGACCCACACAACATGCTGGCAATAGCATCGCTATAGACGAGGGCTGGGCAAACGTTTTGGCCTGAGGGCCACATCTGGGGATGGAAATTGTACGGTGGGCCATGAATGCTCACAAAATTGGGGGTTGGGGTGCAGGAGAGAGTGAGGGCTCCAGCTGGGGGTGCAGGAGGGTGGGACCGAGGGGTTCGGAGGGCGGGAGGGGGATCGGGGCTGGGGCAGGGCTTTGGGGTGCAGGAGGGGGTCAGGGGTGCAGGCTCTGGGTGGCGCTTACCTCAAGCAGCTCCTGGAAGCAGCGGCACATCCCATCTCCGGCTCCTATGTGGAGGCGCAGCCAGGTGGCTCTGCACGCTGTCCCATCCGCAGGCGCTGCCCCTGCAGCTCCCTTTAGCCCTGTTTGCTGGCCAAAGAGAGCTGCAGGGGTGGTGTTTGGGGCAGGGGCAGCGTGTGGAAGCCCCTGGCTGTCCCTACGCATAGGAGCCGGAGGGGGGACTTACCGCTGCTTCCGGGAGCCGTGCAGAGCAAGCCCCTGACCCTGCTCCCTGGATTTCATCTCGACGTATTTCCCCCCCATTTAAATTTGCACGGCTGTGCACAACGTTGGGGCTCAAGCATCTTTGAAATCCGTTTCACTATTCAATAGTCCCAGTCGTAGGACATTCCCGCAGGGAGGAGACACTAGACATTTGATAACAGAGGCCTGCGGGATCCCAAAAGCGAACGCCTCATCACACAAATTGTCCAACGCCCGAAAAATACGCCCAGCAAATACCCTTAAATCAAACTCGGCTACGTTCTCAAGCAGAAGTTTTCTGACTTTGCTGTCAAGTTCAATGGCTACCAATGGAAACATTTTTTGGTTAATCCCGGCATTTACTGATAACAATCCCATCCTCCCAAGTCTCCGCAGAGACAGATTGCCAACGTAGCGCAACGGATACACGACCGGCTTCAGATAGACACAGCATGCTAATAATATGCATACAGAGAGAGACAGAAGCATCAATCTATGCATTAACCATCCACCTACCGATTGCAAATGATCAATACAGATACCGCCTCAGACATGCCCAGGGCGTGTCCATACACACGCCTGCGCATAAAACACACCATCGAGCGGTACATCAAGCCATTGTAACTGATCAGCACAGCCCATGAAACATACAAAGCACATGCATCTTGAAAGCTCGAGATCCATGTGCACACAGGTATCGCTCCGTGCACACACAGGGTCTAGTTACACGGCTCGGGCTAGAAAGAAAGAGAATTGTAAAGGAAGAAATTACTTCATGAAGGAGGAAGAAAAAAAAGGCAGCAACATTTTTGGAAATTGAGGCAAAAAGGAAAAAAAAAACAGCAAAAAATCAGAACTTACTTTTCATGTTTTTAGGGTTGGCCGGGCTGAGTGGCTTTGAGGCTAAGGTGATTTTGTGGGGTCCCTGAGTTTTAACGCTTTCTTCTCCCGCAATATTTTGTCCTTTCTTCTGCTTTGGATTTTAAAGTTTGTGGTTCGCTTTGCTTTGCTTTGATTTTTTTTTTTTTGGTCAGTTGCTTTTTGCATTTGTTTGTACAGTTGGGTGATGGCTTTTTTCTCTCTCTCGCTCTCCCACTTTGGTTGGGTTTGGGGGCAAACGTATTTTCTTCGCGGCCACCTGCTTTCCAAAAAAATCCCTGGGCTTTTTTGATTACTTTTTTGAGGTAGATTGGAAAAAAAAAAAAGGGATCGTTCCCCTACACTTTCTCTACCAACACACACACACACACTCACACATACACGCAAAAAAATCAACACACGCACACACCCCCCCCCCCGCCCTCCCCCCCCGCAGGTGAAAAAAAAAAAGAAGTGCCACACAACCTCTTCCCTGTACTTTGTGTGTGTGTATGTGTGTGTGTGTGTGCGTGCATGTCACACCACTACAAATTGCTCTTTATATACCAGGCGCAGGGCCCTCTCTGTAAGTGTGTGAATGTTTTTTCAAAGGATGACACATCTTGACTCATTCCTTTCCATTCATAAAAAAAAAAAAAAAAGCAGCGCAAGAGGGAGAGGGAGAGATCACCACTCGAAAATCTCTTCCTCTGACTTGCAGCGCACGTTTGAAGTGGGTGGCGTGCAATAGGGCAAGAGATGACACACATCTCTAGAATGCATTGCCAGCCGGCGCGCTCTCCCTTTAAAAGTTTCTTGGGGGGAGGGAAAGGGTGATGAAGTCATGCTCAAATCCCACCGCTGCCACCACCACTACCGCTGGGGTCTCTGGGAGAGGCGTCACCCCCCACCACACACACACACACACACACACACACACACACACACACACACACACACTGGTGAATTTCTTTTCTTCCCCTTCATGCACACACCTGAGAGGAGAGCTGGCTGCTGGGGAGACTTTGGGAAGGATGAAGGGGTATGAAAAAAGAAGGGGGGGAGGTGACTGAGAAAGAAAGAAAGAAAGAAAGAAAGAAAGAAAGAAAGAAAGAAAAAGATGCAGAGGACCAGCCAGAGATATGGCTATCGCAATAGCTAGTGACTGACGCAGGCTGACACAACGGAGATCTGGCTGCTCCTAGTTGTTTTAAGCCCAGTCGAGTGAGCCAGGCCGCAGTGGGGATCTGGCCCTGTATCTCTGGCACTCTGGGGAACCGACTGACCCAGTGCTGCTGGACGCCCATTATAGGCTGGCTGGGAGACGTGTGATGCACTGGCTGGCTGCGGTCACTGGAATGCAGTGGGGGTGGGGGGGGGTGAGATAACCTCCCCCATAGCCCCAGAGGGACAGCCGTGAAATTGATGACCAGTGTCCTTGGGACAGTGCTACAGCAGGAACCGTCACCCCATCTCCACTGGCAGTGATGGTCCAGGGTCTGGGGCACAGCGGGGTCCCCATGAAGGGGCTCACACTGCATCACTGGGGCACGGCGGGATCCCCATGCTGGGGCTCACACTGCATCACTGGGGCATGGCGGAATCCCCGTGCCAGGACTCGCACTGCATCACTGGGGCATGGCGGAATCCCCGTGCCGGGACTCGCACTGCATCACTGGGGCATGGTGGAATCCCCGTGCCGGGACTCGCACTGCATCACTGGGGCATGGCGGGATCCCCGTGCCGGGACTCGCACTGCATCACTGGGGCACAGCAGGGTCCCTGTACCTGAGCTCTCACTGCATTACTGGGGGCACAGAGGGGTCTCTGTGCCGGGGCTCACACTGTGTCACTGGGGGCACAGTGGGCTGTCCGTGCCGGGGCTCACACTGCGTCACTGGGGCGTGGCGCGGTGTCCGTTCCCGGGGATCGCGCCGCGTCACTGGGGGCACAGTGGGGTGTCCGTGGAGGCTCCCTCCGCGTCACTGGGGCGTGGCGCAGTATCCGTGCCGGGGCTCGCACTGCGTCACTGGGGGCACAGTGGGGTGTCCGTGCCGGGGCTCGTGCCGTGTCACTGGGGCGTGGTGGGGTGTCCGTGCTGGGGCTCGTGCCGCATCACTGGGAACCGGAGCTCCCTCTCCCCTGGGTCCGGCTCTATTATCTCCAATGCTCCCCTGGGCTTTCAGGGGAATTTTGGTGAAATCTCCTTCCTTGTTTGCCTCTTAAGCAAGAGCCAGGCCCAATCGATCCTCCCACACATCCGGCTCCCCCACCCTGGGCCGAGCTGCCCCTCCCCCCCGGCTGCTCAGGGGGTGAACAAGGGACAGCAGGGGGCCCCCAAAACACTTCCGAAGGCTCTTCGGAAACTTAGTGTATCCTACAGCACCAATGCGGCCCCTCTGGGGTGGAGCGCGGGGGTTGGTCATGCAGGGAACCTCTCACGCAGTGCTGAGATGCAGCCCCTCTGGGGTGGAGCGTGGGGGGCTGTTTAGGATGGAGCCACGCACTGGGGCATGGGAGCCAGCACTGATGGCTAGGGGAGAGCCCCTCCCTACTGAGACCCCGCCCCCAGCACAGCACCCCCCTAGCGCCGCACTGGAAAAAGCACCCCAAGACCTGACTCCCAGCTCCCCCCAGCTCTAACCACTAGACCCCATGGCCTTGGGGGGGAATAGACAATCAAGGAAAATCCCCCCCAGAGCCTCAGGTGGGGTCACTGCACTGAACTGAAAGTTGGGCTTTTCAGGGTTAAAAGGATTTTTTGGTTCCTTTGTTTTCCTCATTACATGTGTCCGTCTGGCCCCAAAGCTACCTGGGAAGGGGAGCCAGGACTCCTGGGTTCTATCCTGGCTCTGGGAGGGTCTAGTGGTTAGAGCAGGAGGCTGGGAGCCAGGATACCTGGGTTCAGACTCAGCCCCACGTAAGAGCCCAAGTGGGGGGGCGCCCCCTAGGTCCCCTCCCCGGTGCATTGTGGTCTGGTGGCCAGGAGATGAAAGCTTTGGCCTTCTGCTGGCTTGGGAGACGCTGACTGTGCGGCCCGGGGCCCTGTGTGGATTTCACAAGCCCCCCCAGCCCAGGTGTGGCCCCCCTCCCCCGCCGGACTGAGAGCTGAGTCAAAGCCACGCTGGTCAGTTCGGAGTCACCCCTGGAGCCGCAGCTGCCGTCAAACTGGACTTGACACGCTCCGAGCCCCCTGGCTTCCGTCTCCTCTGTGGCTGATGTGTCAGCCGGCCCTCCCCGCTCACAGGCACCATCGCCTGGGGCCCCGACTCAACCTCCAGCCCCCACTCCCCTCCCAGAGCTGGGGGAAGAACCCAGGAGTCCTGGCTCCCAGCCCCCCTGCTCTAACCACTAGACCCCCCCTCCCCTCCCCTCCCCTCCCCTCCCAGAGCCAGGGAGAGAACCCAGGAGTCCTGGCTCCCAGACCCCCTGCTCTAACCACTAGACACCCCTCCCCGTCCCTCCCCTCCCAGAGCCAGGGTGAGAACCCAGGAGTCCCAGCTCCCAGCCCCCCCCCCCGCCCCCCACTGGCCTGCTCTGACCCACACTCCTCCCAGGGGAGGGTCCCCTTTGCCTGCTTTCTGCCTTCCCAGGCGCCCAGCGGGCAGCCGATGACTCTGTGTCTCTCCCTAGCCGGTGTGTGTCACTGGCGCCCCGATTTACAACCCTCCGGTCCGTCTCCAGGCTGCCCCCCCACCCCCCGCCCAGCCTGTGGGGCAGCTGCTAGGCCAGAGCAATGGAGAAGTGAGAGGGGAGCTCACTTTTCTCCCCCAGAGCTGCCCCCCTGAGGGTTGCCCCCACGCCTGGGGTAGCTAGGGGATCCTATACCCACCAGATGGCTCCCAGCCCCCGCACTCTCCTCCCATAGCTGGGGAGAGAACCCAGGAGTCCTGGCTTCCCGACCCCCCCCCTTGCTCTAACCACTAGACCCCACTCCCCTCCCAGAGCCAGACACCCAGGTGGCCGGGTCCGGCCCCTCTGTGACCCCAACTCTATGGGAGCCGAGCTCCCAGCCCACAAGCCCCATTGACAACCCGGCAGTATAAGGGCCCCACTTCACAGCTGCTGGGAAGGCCGCCCCCTCGGCCTGCTGGGAAAGCCAGCCCGGGGCCGGGGGAAATATAGGCCCCATTGTGTCTGGCCCTGACCTCACAGGGCCATGGCCCCCAGGGGGCTATCAGCTGTGTGTGTGTGTGGGGGGGTGCCCCGGTTATCCCAGCCCCTCCTTTCCCAGCAGGGGGCGCTCTGGGGCATGGGGCAGGGGCTCTAGCTGGGGGGGTCCCAGCTACCCCAGTGCCTCCTTTTCCAGCAGGGGGTGCTGTGGGGCATGGGGTGGGGGCCTCCTGGCTACCCCAGCCCCACCTGTGCCAGCAGGGGGCACTGTGGGCAGGGGGTGGGGGCTCCTGTTGGGGGGGGGCTCCCAGCTACCCCAGCCCCACCTGTGCCAGCAGGGGGCACTGTGGGGCATGGGGTGAGAGCTCCAGCTGGGGGGGGGCTCCCGGCTACTCCAGCCCCACCTCCGCCAGCAGGGGGCGCTGTGTGAGCCTGGAGTCGCTGGGAGCTGTCCCCTGCCCCGCTCCCTCCAGCGCCCCCTGGTGGGACAGGCCAGCCTTGCAGCTCCTCCGGGTGGGGGGGCGGGTGGGAAATGAGCCTTTTCTGCGTTAAGCAGCAGCGTATCCGGCAGGGCCGCGGCCCCGGGCGGCGTGTGAATGGGCCCAGTGTGCGCCGGGCTCGGTGCCAGCTCCCTCGCCATAGAAACCCCCAGCCGCAGCTGTAAACAGGCCATCAGAAATTCCCCTCCCGTGCCCGAGGGGGGGGGGGGCAGCGCGAGCCAGTGGAGGGAGCGGGGAGAACAGGAGGCAGGCAGGGCGAGGAAAGGTGCTGCCGGGGGGAGGGACAGGAGGGGGCCGGGCTGCCAGGGGTGGGAGGATGGGGAGATGCCCCCAGAAGCCAGCTACCAGGCTGGGCTTTAGCCTGCAATATCTCCGCCCAGCGCTAGGGGGCGCTGCCCTCCATTTCCCCCCCCCCCCAGCAGTGCCCGGTCCCCACCCCCTTGCCGGGGATTGGGAGGGGTTGGACACACTGCTGCCCTCTGCAGGATGCACTGAGAACTGCCCTGTCAAGGCCTCGTTAGCACTAAGACAAGATTCCCCAAACCATGGGGTGTGTCCGCCTGGGGTGGGTGCAAAGGACTGTTGGGGGGGGCGCAGCTGGGGTGCAGGCCAGCCGCCTTCGGGGATGGGGAGGGAGCCCCACCCAGCTCTGCTCCCAGCCCTGCCCCCACCCGCAGCCCCCTTACCCCATCTGCGTCCCTCCCCCATGGAGCCGCAGCCCCACTCCCAGACCCGGCTGGGGGGGCGGGGAACTCAGACAAGGTGGGGGCGTGACCCTGAAAAGTCTGGGGACCATTGCGCTAAGAGCTGGGGAGAGAGTTAGAGAAACCTGTTTTACCAAAGACTGGGAAACTGAGGCACAGTGTAGGGAGAGTGATGGACTGAGATCACATGGCAAATCAGAGGCAGAGCAAACCCAGGAGTCCTGGCTCTTAGGCCCCTGCTCTAACCACTAGACCTCACTGTCCTCCTAGAGCCAGGGAGAGAACCCAGGAGTCCTGGCTCCCAGCCCCCTCTTCCCACCCCATCTATGTGTCTGGCACGATGGGGACAGGACTCTTATCCTAATGCACTTCACGAGACCTTTACTAGCTCAGGAGTGAAAAGCTCCGTTACTCGTTTTTATTCACTCTATTAACCCGGGAACATTAACATGGCGAAGGGGAAATATTCTTCTCTGATATGGAGCCAAGGGCTAAATGACTGGGGTAGATGGGCCTGTGGGATCTGATACGGGGGATGGCACGATACCGGGGTAGATGGGCCCGGGGGCTGATCCGGGGGGATGGGAGGAGGCAGGATACCGGGGTAGATGGGCCCGGGGGCTGATGCGGGGGGATGGGAGGAGGCAGGATACCAGGGTAGATGGGCCCGGGGCTGATCCGGGGGATGGGAGGAGGCAGGATACCGGGGTAGATGGGCCCGGGGCTGATCCGGGGGGATGGGAGGAGGCAGGATACCGGGGTAGATGGGCCCGGGGGCTGATCCGGGGGGATGGGAGGAGGCGGGATACCAGGGTAGATGGGCCCGGGGGCTGATCCGGGGGGATGGGAGGAGGCAGGATACTGGGGTAGATGGGCCCAGGGGGCTGATCTGGGGGCAGGGAGGAGGCGGGATACCGGGGTAGATGGACCTGGGGGCTGATCGGGGGGGGGAATGGGAGGGGGCAGGATACCAGGGTAGATGGGCCCGGGGGCTGATCCGGGGGGGGGGAGGGGAATGTTTCTCAGCCGGTTCCCTGCCAGGGTGATGAAATTCTGGTATTTTCAGGGACAGCCCCGGCCGGTCAGTTCCTGTCCCCCTCCCCCTTGCCATCCCCCCCCCCACACACCGGTTTACAAAACAAACACTTGGAAATCCTGACCCGCGTCCAAGACAGGAAGGTCAAAGGGGGGGGGGCGAGGCGGGGGCGGGCTGGGGGCCGCGACTCACGTCAGCACCTCATTGTAATGGAAACCGGGGCTGGGCCCGCAACCACCACAGGCCTCACCGGAATAACACCCCTCCCCCCCCAGTGCCCCCCCGGCCCCCCAGCCAGTGCCCCCTCCCCATGCCCCACAGTGCCCCCTGCTGGGACAGGCTGGGGTGGGGGCAGGGCTGGGGACGTGTATCCCGGCTGGGGGGGTACAGGGTGGGGGGGGTCAGGGCAGGGGACGTGTATCCCAGCCGGGGGGTACGGGGCTGGAGGGGGCAGGGCAGGGGACGTGTATCCCAGCCAGGGGGTATGGGGCTGGGGGGGGCATAGCAGGGGACGTGTATCCCGTCTGGGGGGTACGGGGCTGGGGGGGGCAGGGCAGGGGACGTGTATCCCGGCTGGGGGGTATGGGGCGGGGGGGGACAGGGCAGGGGATGTGTATCCCAGCGGGGGGGTATGGGGCTGGGGGGGGGCAGAGCAGGGGACGTGTATCCCGTCTGGGGGGTACGGGGCAGGGGGGGCAGGGCAGGGGACGTGTATCCCGGCTGGGGGGTATGGGGCTGGGGGGGGCAGGGCAGGGGATGTGTATCCCGGCTTGGGGGGGAGGGGGGGCAGGGCAGGGGATGTGTATCCCGGCTGGGGGGGGGAGGGGGGCAGGGCAGGGGACGTGTATCCCGGCCGGGTGGGCACGGGCGGGGGGGCAGGCCAGGCTGGGTGTGGCTGTGCCTGGAGCCGGGACTCTCCCTCCTGCCCCGTCCACACGCAGCAGCAGCAGCCAGGCTGGGCGGTCGGTTTCCCTGCGTGACTCAGGACAGACAGACAGACAGACAGTCTCAGCCCCAGGCCAAGGTGTGTGTTGTGGGGGGAGGGGAAGAGGGAATTGGAATGTTGGGATCAGCTGTTCAGCCCCCCCCCTCGCCCCCTCCCGAGAGCTCTGACATCAGGACGGGTCACATCCTGCCCAGCCTCCAAGGGGCTGCGGGTCACTGTCTCAGGGGATGGGGACTGGGCCCCCTGTGTAGCCCAGGGTGGGGTCAGGGCTGGGGGGGGCAGGGATCAGTCCCCCTGTGTAGTCCCAGGGCGGGGACACTCGGGGGGGGGGCAGGGGTTGGGTCCCCCTGTGCACTGAGGTTGCTGGAGGCACCGGGCAGGGTGCGGGGGCTGCCAGGCTGGGATCTGCCTGCGTGGACAAGTGAAGACAAAGCCGGGGAAGGAATGTGGTGCTGGGGGGTGGGGGGGGGGCTTGCTGGTGCCAAGGAAAACAGCCGTTGGAAGGGTAAATATTTAGCTCCAAGGTGACGGGGGAAGCGGCTTGGCCCTGGCTCCCCGCCCGAGGCCTGTGCAGCCTCACCTGACACCGGGCTGGGGAAGGTGAAAGCGTCGCAGTGCCGGGCGGTTCCCCCTTCCCGCCAGTGCCCCGGGGCCGTCCCCACACCTCCAGCTGCCCCAGGGCGGGCGGGCAGGGCTGGGGCTGGCAGGGCCTGGAGAGGGGCATGGCTAGGGGACTGGGACAGAGACACACGGCTCGGGGGGCCCACTGCGCTGTTGTGCACCCTGTGCACTGAAGACGTACACTGCACAGCTTCGCACACTGCATAGATTCATTGCAGGGCTCTGCACATTGCATAGATGCACTGCATGGCTATATACACACACCGCACACTGCAGGGCTATGAACACTGCACACTGCATAGACACACTGCATAGTTCTGCATACTGCATTGTTATACTGCAGGACTATACATAATGAACACTGCAGGGCTCTGTGCACCACACAGATACACTGCAGGGTTACACACTGTATAGATACGCCGCAAGGTTCTGTTCACTGCATAGGTACACTGCAAGGCTATATACATACTGCAAACTGCAAGGCTACACACTGCGTAGATACACTGCAGTGCTATCCACACTGCATAGACACACCACAATACAGTGCACTGCATAGATACACTGCAAGGCTATACACACCGCACAGATACACGGCAATACTGTTCACTGCAGAGATACACTGCAAGGCTATACACACTGCATAGATATGCTGCAAGGCTATATACATACTGCAAACTACAAGGCTACACACTGCATAGATACACTGCAGGACTATCCACACTGCATAGATACACCACAGTACGGTGCACTGCATAGATTCACTGCAAGGCTATACACACTGCATAGATTTACTGCAAGGCTATACACACTGCACACTGCAGGGCTATACACACTGCATAGCTACACTTCAGGGCTTTGCTCACTGTCACTGCACAGCTCTGCACCCTGCACAGCTCTGCACACTGCACATTGCATGGCTCTCTGCACTGCGTAGCTGTGCCGCACACACTGTCCCTGCACACGGCCAGGCTATAGACCCTGCCCAGTTAGCCACGCCGCGTACATGCACTGCACACACTGCCCAGCCCTGCACACGGCCCGTATAGCCCCTGCTCACTGCCCCACCCCACACCCCGCATGGCTCTGCAGGCTGCTCACTGCAAGGCAGTGGACAGTGTGTTAACAGGCCGTGGTGCACACACAATGCCCACCACATGGCCTTGCCCACTGCACCTTGGGGTTCAGTCCGCCTTGGGGTCCTGCCCCAGCAGCTGTCACCTTCTCAGAGGCCACCAAGGTCTTGGCCTCTGGCTGGTCTGTGCCAGGGAGCATGAGCCAAACAGCTCGGGATGGGCCGACTCGGGGAGAGTGTCTTCCCCAGGAGCCTGTTTGATGGCGAGTGTGTGTGTGTGTGTGTGTGTGTGTGCGTCCTGCTGCCCTGGCTGGGCCCTGCGCTGTGTGTGTGTGTGTGTGTGCGCGTCCTGCTGCCCTGGCTGGGCCCTGCGCTGTGTGTGTGTGTGTGTGTGTGTGTGTGTGTGTGTGTGTGTGTGTGTGTGTGTGTGTGTGTTGAGGCCAGCAGAGACCGCTAGATTAGTCTGTCCTCCTGTCTTGCACAGGCTGTTACATTTCACCCACACACCCCTCTGGTGAGTTCAACAACAGGTGTTTAACTAACGTATCTTCCAGAAAAGCATTGTCTCCTTGGGCTCTGTGTGTGTGTGTTGTGTTGTGTATTACTGTGTGAGTGTAGATGTGTTGTATGTTCTGTTGTGTTGCATGTGTTGTGTGTGTGGTGCGAGTTATGTGTGTAGCTGGGCTGTGTCTGGTTTGGGTGCATAGGCCGGGTTGTGTGGGTTTTGGGTTGCTGTTTTGTGTGCATAGCTAGGCTGTGTGTGTTGCGTGCTGTGTGCCTATTGTGTTGTTGTTCTTTGTGTAGCTGGGTTGTTGTGTGAGTGTTGCAGAGCTTTGTGTGTGTTGGGTGTGTGGTATTGTGTGTTGGGTGTGTGGTATTGTGTGTTGCATGCCTATTGTTTGTGGTTGTGTCTGTGTGTATCTGGATGTTGTGTGAGTGCAGCAGGATTGTGTTGGGTGTGTGTGGTGTCCCTATTATTATGTTGTGTCTTTGTGTAGGTGGGTTGTTGTGAGTGTAGCAGGGCTGTGTGTGGTGAATGCATGGTGTTGCTTGTTGCATGTTGGGTGCCTATTGTAGTGTGGTTGTGTCTGTATGTAGCTGAGTTGTTGTGTGAGTGTAGCAGCATGGTTGCATGTGTTGTTGTGTGTTGCATGCCTGTTGTGTGGTTGTCGGTGTGTAGGTGGGTTGTTGTGTGAGTGTGACAGGTTGTGTGTGTTGCGTGTTGTGTGCCTGTTGTGTTGTTGTGTCGGTGTGCAGCTAGGTTGTTGTGCGAGCGTAGCAGGGCTGTGTGTGTGTGGTGTGTGTTGTGCGAGTGTAGCAGGGCTGTGTGTGTTGTGTGTTGTTGTGCGAGTGTAGCAGGGCTGTGTGTGTTGTGTGTTGTTGTGTTCTGTGCTCAGTGCCCCCCCCCCGTATTTTGCCCTCCGGGCCCCTGGTTTTCACAGCAGCGGCTGTTTCCTTAGTAACTCCGAACCCCCTCCCCCGCGGGGCTGGGGGGGGAGGGAAGGCGCCTCCATGCCGCCTTTGCTGGGGGGTGCACCTGCAGCTCTGCCGGTGCCCCTCCCTCCCGGCCGCGGCTGGGGGGTGGCACTTCGCCCCCAGTCCACCCTTGGTGCCATTAGAAACTTGCTGGCCAGAGCCATGGACGGAGCCTTTGGGTCGGGGCAGCGTCAGACTTGGGGTTCTCGCTCCTTCCCCCCCAACCACACTCCCGAGGGCTCCCCCTCCCCTTCTCTGCCCCACAGCAGCTTTCTAACCCTCCCACGCCCCTCCCCCAGTCCAGTCTAGAGGGAAACTGAGGCACGCGGTGGCCTCATGAGACAGAGGGTTCCCACTTCATCACAGGCTAACTCCCCTGGGGGGTGGCGGGGTGAGGTGGGGGGAAGGGAGAGGCAGATGAGGGGATGTTGGAGGGTATCGGGGGGAGGGTTATTCCAAGCACAATTAGTTCAGGGCGCTCGTCCAACCCCCTCCCCCCGAGGCCCCACACGCTTCCATGGGGCAGGCCAGTGGCCTCCACAACTCCGAGACAGCCCCCCCTCCCCGCCCCCCCGCGGCTCCCTGGGGCGAAGCCGGGCCCGTGGGAGGCTGGCCCAGGGCCCAGCTCCAGGATCCGCCTGGCCTTGGACTGGCACAGATTGGGGGCACCACGCGGCCACGGCCCCCAGCTGCGGCTCCGTCTCCTCTCCCCCCCTTAGGACAGCCCTTACCCCAGCCCCCTTGGGGCTCCGGCTCCGGCTCCGGCGCCCCTCGCTCAGCCCTCAGGGGACTCCCCACATCCGGCACCTGGGGGGCTCCGTATCTGCCGGTGGATTTGAGCTCTTCTCGCTCTGACGCGGCTGGAGACCCGGCCTTTCGCCCCCCAGGCTCCCAGGGCTTTAAGGCCCCGCTCCCCATTCGGTCTCCGCCGGCGCCCCCCAGTGGCGGGGCTGGTGGTGGTTTCCCGGGGTGCCTCTCCGCCAAGGCATTAGGCCTATGCCTCTTCCCTCCTCGCCCCGGCCCACCCTGCTCTCACCCTCCTGGCTTTATAATCCCCCCTGCCCCCCTGCAGTGGGGCATCTTCCGCAGCCATCCCGCCCTGGGACCGTAACTGGCCTCCCAGCCCCACCTGACCCCCTCCAGGGCCTGTATGAAGCAACCCCCCCCCATCACAGCCAGTCATTCCCCCCAAGCAGCGGGGTGACCCCCCCACCCCCGCCAGGTCTCCTGGGCGGCTCCAGGAGCAACGTTCAAGGCTTCGGCACCCACCGGGCAGCCGTGCAAAGTGCAAAGGGAAACTGAGGCAAGCACCGGCGTCATCAAAACATTACAGAAAATTCCCCCTATGTCACAACCCCTCCCCCCCCGAACCCCAGCGCCTCCCTGAAGCATCGGGGCTGGGACTGGCGCCAGGGAGAGTGTCCCCTGCCGGGGCCCCACCCCGATCCTCGCAGCTCAGCGCCCCCTGCCGGGGGCCCACCCCGATCCCCGCAGCTCAGCGCCCCCTGCCGGGGCCCCACCCCGATCCCCGCAGCCCAGCGCCCCCTGCCGGGGCCCCACCCCGATCCCCGCAGCCCAGCGCCCCCTGCCGGGGCCCCACCCCGATCCCCGCAGCCCAGCGCCCCCTGCCGGGGCCCCACCCCGATCCCCGCAGCCCAGCGCCCCCTGCCGGGGCCCCACCCCGATCCCCGCAGCCCAGCGCCCCCTGCCGCGCCCCCCCCCCCGATCGCGCAGCTCAGCGCCCCCTGCCGGGGCCCCACCCCGATCCCCGCAGCCCAGCGCCCCCTGCCGGGTCCCCACCCCGATCCCCTCAGCTCAGCGCCCCCTGCCGGGGCCCCACCCCGATCCCCGCAGCTCAGCGCCCCCTGCTGAGCCCCCCACCCCGATCCCCGCAGCCCAGCGCCCCCTGCCGGGGCCCCACCCCGATCCCCGCAGCCCAGCGCCCCCTGCCGGGGCCCCACCCCGATCCCCGCAGCTCAGCGCCTCCTGCCGAGCCCCCTGCCCCCTCCCAGCAGCCCAGCGCCCCCTCCTGACCCCCAACCTCACTCCCCGCAGCCCAGAGCCCCCTGCCGAGCCCCCTGCCCCCTCCCTGCAGCCCAGCACCCCCTCCTGACCCCCAACCTCACTCCCCGCAGCCCAGAGCCCCCTGCCGAGCCCCCTGCCCCCTCCCTGCAGCCCAGCACCCCCTCCTGACCCCCAACCTCCCTCCCCGCAGCCCAGAGCCCCCTGCCGAGCCCCCTGCCCCCGCCCGGCAGCCCAGCACCCCCTCCTGACCCCCAACCTCACTCCCCGCAGCCCAGAGCCCCCTGCCGAGCCCCCTGTCCCCTCCCAGCAGCCCAGAGCCCGCTGCTGAACCCCTGCCCCCTCCCTGCAGCCCAGCATATCCCAGTGCCAGCTGAAGGGTTTTTCCCTCTGGAAATTCATGTATGTCGCAAAGGGTTTCTCAATAATCTTTGTCGGCTGAGTCGCCCCAGCTGGGGTCATTGTGCAAGGCAGAGAAAACCAAGCCGAGCTCACAAGCGAATCACACAAACGCAACAAAGGGCAACCGGACGCAGGGCGCGGCAAGGAAACCGGGTGGCGCCGAATCTCCGGCAGGAACGTGCCACGCGATGGGGCCAGAGAATGCAACCCCAGTGCAATGCACTAGCCCAGGGGTCGGCAACCTCTCAGCGGTGCTGTGCCGAGTCCGCATGTCCACGTCCTTCGCCTGCCAGTCATGCACTTGAACGGTTTTCAGACGGTCTCTCTGTAAGTCTATAATATAGAACCAAACTACCGTTATATGGCAAGTAAACAAGGTTTTCAAAATGTTTCAGAAGCTTTAGTTAAAATTAAATTAAAATGCAGATCTTAGTTTAGTGTGATCCTTGCCCTCGCTGAGTTTTCCAATGCCTGGCGGCAGGTATTTGGATACTTTATGCTGCACACAGGCTCCTGAGTTATGTTGATAACCGGCTGGCAGCAGGGCCGCCCACAGGATTCAGGGGGCCGGGGGCAAAGCAATTTCGGGGGCCCCTTCCATAAGAAAAAGTTGCAATACTATAGAATACTGTATTCTCGTGGGGGCCCCTGCGGGGCCCGGGGCCTGAGGCAAATTCCCCACTTAATCCCCCCTAGGCGGCCCTGGCTGGCAGGAGGTCAGCGGCTGGAGCCCCAGATCGGCAGCTGAGGTGAGTGGAGCTGGCGGCTGGTAGGGCAGAGCAGGGCTGGAGGCCTGGATCCTGTCTGGCAGGAGGCCTGCGCTGGAAGCAAGGTGAGTGGGGCTGCGGCGGGGACCCCAGCTGGCAAGGGGCCAGCAGCGGGAACCCCAGAGCGGCGGTGAGCTGAGTGGCTCAGCCTGCCCCGCGTGCCGTCAAAAATTGGCTCGCGTGCCACCTTTGGCACGCGTGCTGTAGGTTGCCGACCCCTGCAATAGCCGTCAGTGCCATGAAACGGGACAGAGAAAACAGAGGTGAACACAGCGCTCTGGCAGGTGATAACGCCCAGGCCAGAGAGCGCCACAGAGTCTGACATCGAATGCAGAGGCAAATTACGTCCGCGAAGAGAACGCGAGAGCGCCGGAAAAGCACTGCTACCCCCAGGAATACCGCGACACACTGCGCGTGCAATGCAATCGGAAGTCACGCAGTAAAACGTGTGAGGAAAATGTCCCATAATATAAAGCACCACCATGCAAAACCGCAACGAAATGTCTATTGCGATAGGGTGCAACAGAACGTAACGCACTGAACTGCAAGAGAGCAGGTGGGAGGAGACAGGAACGCAAGGCCACGCCAGGCGATAACGCAGGACAATCGAACGCGAGAGACCACAGCGCAAGGCATCGCAGTATCACACCACAGAATATTTGCCACAGTGCAACCGAATGTGATGCCGTCCGAGGCTCCGATGCAATATTATCACTACAGCACACCCCACCCTGCCCCTGTGACATCACCAACGCCCGTGCCGTACGGGAACCTCGCACGGGCCGTGCACCAGCCCCATGGACTCAGGCACCCCCCGCCGCACGAATCCAGGACCCACCCACACGGCGCAGGGCCGGTGACTTGACACATCCCCAGAGAGCGGGGCCCAGCCCCTCCAGCAGGGGGCGGCAGGGACACACACACACACACACACACACAGAGGCTGTGCTGGGTTGGGGGAGGCTGCTCCTCGGCGGCGGGGGGGGTGTGTCTGTCTCCGCTGACACAAGGGTTGGAATGCAGGCATCGCAGGCCGGCTGGGGGGGTGGGGGGTGTCCAGTCTTGCACCACCCCCCAGGGGGGGAATTACCAGGAAGCGGCTGCAGGTGCAGGCAACTGGCCCAGCCAGGTCTGGCTTAGAGGTATGAGTCAGACAGGCCTCCAGCCGGCAACCCAGCCCCCACGCCTGACCCCCAGCCCCCTGCTGGCCCCCCAGCTCTGCCGGTGCCCCTCACTCCCGACCCGCAGCCCCCGCTAGCCCACCAGCTCTGCCAGTGCCCCTCACTCCCGACCTGCAGCCCCTGCTAGCCCAGCCCTGCCTCCCCCAGCTCTGCCAGTGCCCCTCACTCCCGACCCACAGCCCCCTACTAGCCCCCCCCCCCCAAGCTCAAATAACAAAGGTGTCGGGTCGGCCCTGACACACAGATTCCTGGGGCGGCCGGGACAGCGGCGGAGCCGGCGCTGGAGCTTAGACAAACACATGGTTCATATCCTCGCCCCCGCCCGTCTGCGCGCACACTCACACTCTCTCTCTCTCTCTCACACACACACACACACACACCCGCTGAGTACACAGGAAGCCGGGGTCCCCCTGCGTGGGGCCAGCCTTTGACGCAAACGCCCCGTGTCACGGCAAGCCCAGGCAGCCGCAGTGCGGTGGGGCTGGCACCGGGCCCGGGCTGCGGTCTGGCTGGGCGCACGGGCAGCCGGAGGTGGGAGCGCGGACGCACAGACAGAGGGGGCAGTGATCCACACGGAGACACTGACACACACACGCACCGCGGCAGCCTGGAGCACGGACACGCGCCGCGTGTGTGTGTGTGTGTGTGTGTGTCCCTGCCGCCCCCTGCTGGAGGGGCTGGGCCCTGCTCTGTGTGTGTGTGTGTGTGTGTGTGTGTGTGTGTGTGTCCCTGCCGCCCCCTGCTGGAGGGGCTGGGCCCTGCTCTGTGTGTGTGTGTGTCCCTGCCGCCCCCTGCTGGAGGGGCTGGGCCCTGCTCTGTGTGTGTGTGTGTGTGTGTGTGTGTGTGTGTGTCCCTGCCGCCCCCTGCTGGAGGGGCTGGGCACCAAACAGCTCGGCTCTGCTCCGGCTCCTACACGCTCCAATGGGAGCTGCAGGGGCGGTGCCTGCGGACTGGGCAGGGCGCAGAACTGCCTGGCCGCGTCTCCGCGTAGGAGCAGAAGGGACATGACACAGCTTCCAGGAGCTGCTTGAGGTAAGCGCTGCCTGGAGCTTGCACCCCTAAGCCTCTCCCCACGCCCCAGCCCCCTGCCCCAGGCCTGATCCCCCCCACACCCTCCAAACCTCCCGGTCCCAGCCCAGAACACCCTCCTGCACCCGAAACCCCTCAGCCCCAGCCCCACCCCAGAGCCCGCACCCCAACCCCAATTTTGTGAGCATTCATGGCCCGCCGTACAATTTCTATTCCCCGATGTGGCCCTCAGGGCAAACTGTTTACCCACCCCTGGCTGGGCATGTGTGTGCGCGTGCGCGCTGCCCCCTGCTGGAGGGGCCGGGCCCTGCTCTGCGTGTCAGTCTCATGGGTCCTGTGCCCTAGTGGACCAAGAACCGGCCTGGGCCTCAGGACTCCTGGGTTCTATCCCAGCTCCAGTGGGTGACCTTGGCCAGGTCCCTTCTTTGTTGGGTGCCTCAGTTTCCCCACATGTGTGCAAGGGGGAGGGTGCCCCAGCCCCTCCCTTTGGCGAGCCCGGTGAGCTGTCGGGGGTTGAGCACCCGGGATTGTGGGTATTAGAGGGGCTGGGGGGAATCCTGGGGCAGATCCCGGGGGGGGGTCCCCAAGACAGACAGGGGCCCAGGCAGCTTCTCCTGTTTCAACCACTGTGTCAATGACGCCTGGCTCAGCTGGGCATCGGTCCGGCAGGGGTCAGGGGTCATGAGGAGGGCAGGGGTCACGTACAGAGTTCACAGTGGGGCCTATCCACCTGCTGCTATAGGCCCAGAGATCGGGGTCATGGTGAAGGTTAAAGGTCATGTGGAAGTTGAGGGTCATGCACCCAAGGTCAGGGGGTCACTGGGGGGTCAGAGGTCACTGTTATTTCCTGGAGGACTCCTCCCAGGATCCTTTGCAAGAAATCGCCAAGGCTGTACGGGGTGGGGTGATGGGGCAGGGTGACGGGACGGGGGTGACCAGGCAAGGGGTGCCTGGGGGGCTATACGGGGCAGAGGCTGTACAGGGCAGGGGGACGGGGACGGGGCTGTATGGGGTGAGGTGACGGGGCGGGGTGATGGGGTGGGGGCTGTACATTGAGGGGGATGGCCAGGCAAGGGATGCCCGGGGGGGCTATACGGGGACGGGGCTGTATGGGGTGAGGTGATGGGGCAGGGGCTGTAGGGGGTGGGGGCTGTACGGGGTGGGGTGACGGGGCAGGGGCTGTACAGGGAGGGGGCTGTATGGGGTGAGGTGATGGGGCAGGGGCTGTAGGGGGTGGGGACTGCATGGGGCGGGGTGACGGGGGCTGTACAGTGATGGGGGTGACCAGGCAAGGGGTGCCCGGGGGGGCTATACGGGGATGGGGATGAAACGTGAGTGGTGAAGGCGATGGGGCTGTATGGGGCGGGGTGATGGGGCAGGGTGACGGGGTCGGGGCTGTACAGGGAGGGGGGTGACCAGGCAAGGGGTACCCGGGGGGGCTATACGGGGATGGGGCTGTATGGGGCGGGGGGACGGGGCAGGGGCTGTATGGGGTGAGGTGACGGGGCAGGGGCTGTAGGGGGTGGGGGCTGTATGGGGCGGGGGGACGGGGCAGGGGCTGTAGGGGGTGGGGGCTGTACGGGACGGGGATGGGAGCTGTACAGGGAGGGGGGTGACCAGGCAAGGGGAGGTAGCTGGCTCTGGGCGGGGGCACTTGGCACACGAGGCAGCAGGGCCGGGGATCGGGCCCCCAGGGCAGACCCAGGCCGCTCCGTGGCTCCAGCCCTGCGGGCAGAGGCGGGGCCGGGGGAATCCCAGACAGGCCGGGGGAAGCCGGCAGCGTCTGGCGGGCAGGGCGGGCGGGCGGGCGCTGCCCTCCTGGCTCTGATGAGTCGTTCTGGCTGAGCTGGGTCATTTCACGCTGGGATCTGGTGGCTGGGAAAGATTGGACGCAGGTGGGGGAACTGAGCTCCAGGAGAGGCAGGGAGAGAACCCCGACCCCCCAGCCCCAGCCCCCTCCTGCTCTAACCACTAGACCCTACTCCCCTCCCCGAGCCAGGGAGAGAACCCAGGAGTCCTGGCTCCCAGCCCCCTCCTGCTCTAACCACTAGACCCGACTCCCCTCCCCGAGCCAGGGAGAGAACCCAGGAGTCCTGGCTTCCAGCCCCCACCTGCTCTAACCCACTAGACTAGGGGTGGGCAAATGTTTTGGCCCGAGGGCCACATCCGGGTCTGGAGATTGTACGGCGGGCCATGAATGCTCACAAAATTGGGGGTTGGGGTGCGGGCTCTGGGATGGGGCCAGAAACAAGGAGTTCAGGGTGCGGGAGGGGGATCCAGGCTGTGGCAGGAGGGGGTGAGGGCTCCAGCTAGGGGGGTGGGCTCTGGGGTGGGGCTGTGGATGAGGGGTTGGGGTGCAGGAGGTTGCTCCAGGCTTGGATCGAGGGTTTTGGAGGGCGGGAGGGGGACCAGGGCTGGGGGGTTGGGGTGTGGGAGGGGCTCTGGGGTGCAGGCACTGAGCGGCGCTTACCTCAAGCAGCTCCCGGAAGCAGCAGCACGTCCCTTCTCCGGCTCCTACGCGGAGGCACGGCCAGGTGGCTCTGCGCCCTGCCCCGTCCGCTGGCGCTTGGGGTGGGGGCAGCGTGCGGAGCCCCCTGGCTGCCCCTGCACGTGGGAGCCGGAGCGGGGACGTGCCACTGCTTCCGGGAGCCAAGCGGAGCAGGACAAGCCCCGGACCCTGCTCCCCGGTGAGAGCTCGGGGGCCGGATTCAAACGTCTGAAGGGCCGGATGCGCCCCCGGGCCGTCGTTTGCCCACCCCCGAGCTAGACCCCAAGGGACACTCACTTTGCTGTTGTGTGTTAACCAGCCCGACTCCTGTCTTACTACGTTCGTCCTTTGACGCCGGAGCCCCCCGATTCCCTCCCGGCCCCCCCCGATTCTCCCCGCCCCCAACCCCCCGATTCCCCCCCGCCCCCCGATTCCTGCCCCGTTCCTGACCCGAGGGATCTTCCCACCGTGGAAATGCAACTGACAACCCCCCCCCCCCGGCCGTCCCACAGCGCCCCCTGCTGGGAGAGGTGGGGCTGCGGTAGCCAGGAGCCCCCCCCAAGCCTGTGCTGCCCCCCCCCCCGCCGCTGACCCTGCCAGGGCCTTGTGGCTGCCTCTCCCCTCTCAGTGGCCCGGGCTGCCCGGCCCTGGCGGGTTTGTGGCCAGCCTGAGACATGACGCCGAGGCCACCCCAAAGCCCTGGGCTGCCCCCCACCCCCACGCCGTGCAGCTCCCCCGCCACTGCCCCACCGCAGGGAGGGCGGGACGCCCGATGAGCTCAGGGCCTGAGACAGAGCCCCTGGGGGGGCAGCTGGGGAGTAAGGGGGGATCTGGGGCATTTGGATCCTCCGCCTCCCGCCCCCAAATGCACTGGGGGGATTCCAGACACTGAATCAGATCTGGGGGTGCCCCCCCACCGGAACCCCCCCAGATTCCCACCCTTCTCCAACCCCCCCATGGACTCCTGGGGTCCATCTGAGCCCAGAGATCCCAAGTGGCCCCTGATTTCCCTGGGGGGGATGTTGGTCCATGGAGGGAGTGGGGGGGACTGAGTCACCCCCCCACAGCCTTTGTCCCCCCTTTCTGGGGCTCAGCTTCCCCTGGGGTTGGGGATCCCCCATAGCACCTCCCAGAGGCGGGGCCAGTGCGCGCGCGAACACACACACACGCACCCCAGAAGCCCCCTCTCCCCCCATTTCACAGCTGAGCCCATTCACAACCATTCTGAGGTTCAGAGAGGAGCTAGGTGGGGGGTGCTGGGCAGAGCTACAAACACACAACGCAACACAACACAACTCAGCGCTGCATGCAATGCAACACAACACAATGCTGCACAATGCAACACAGCACTGCATGCAACACAATGCAGCACATTACACCACAACACAGCACTGCATGCAACACAACACAACACAGCACAGAGCTACCCAGTGGGAAACGACACACCATAATGCAACTCAACACAGCATTGCCCACTGGGAAACAACACAATCCAATGCCAGATGCAACACAAATCAATATAACACAATATGTCTTAGCACAACAGCGCAACATGGGACCAACACAATCCACCGTACCCCTGGCTAAGAGGCCAGTCACCAGCCACATGGCACCGCATGGGACAACTTCAGGTCAAACACAAACACAACACAACTTGGTTTGGGGTGAGAGTTTTCCACCCACACTCTACCCACCCACAACGCTTTAGGAGAGATCCAGATAACACAACACAACTTGGTGTTGTGCAGGCTTTTCCCTGCTCGCTGACCCTCCCCTCCCAAAATACCCTTCACAAACTGTGCACAACACAACTCAACACAACAGGGCTTGGTCTATGGTCTGCCGCCCCCCCCCCCCCCACACACACACAAGAAGCGAGTCGGGCTGGATCGCGGGTTGCAAAGGAGACGGCTCTCGCCCCGTGGGGGCGCAGAATGTGTGTGTTGTGTTGTGTTGTGTTGTGTTATCTCACACAACAGCGCTGCTTTGGCCGCGCAGCAGCTGGGGAAAAAGAAGCAAGCGGCGCCCTCTGGTGGCTGCAACCTGGAACTGCAGCCTGCGCAAAATAACGGGGGGCTGGTTGAGGGTTGGTTTATAGGGGGGTTGGGAGGGACAGACAGACAGCGGGGACACGCACTTGGTTTGATATTGTAGGGTCTCTCCGGGGCGCCGGGGGCTGCCCGGGCCTGTTTGTTATTGTAGGGCCCCAGGAAAACACCTGGTTTCCAGGCAACACTAATAACTGAAAGGATTCCAGCTTCACTGGGGCTTTGGAATGAACCAGAGATAAAGAAACAGGAGGCCAAAATATCCCGCTCTGGGAGCAGTGGGGGGAGGCCAGGACTGGGCTAGCAGGGTGGGAGTGTGGGGCACCGGAGGGGCCAGGGGCTGCGGGGCAGGAGTGTGGGGCACCGGGGGGGCCGGGGGCTGCGGGGCAGGAGTGTGGGGCACCGGGGGGGCCGGGGGCTGCGGGGCAGGAGTGTGGGGCACCGGGGGGGCCGGGGGCTGCGGGGCAGGAGTGTGGGGTGCCAGGGGCTGGGGAGCAGGAGTGTGGGGCGCCGGCAGCGCTGGGGGTTGCGGGGTGGGAGTTAGGGGCGCCGGCAGGGCTGGGAGTGTGGGGCACCGGGGGGGCCAGGGGCTGCGGAGCAGGAGTGTGGGGCACCGGGGGGGCCGGGGGCGGGAGTGTGGGGCACCCTCTGGGCTCTGTCCAGGAACACGTTCAGCAGTTGCAGGTTCCCAGAAATCCTGTGAGTTCATCACCCGAGACAAGAGACGGCGGCTGCGGTTTGGGGGGGGGGGGGGGGAGGCCGTGGGAAATGTGCAGCACCCGGGGGGGGAGGGGCAGTTAATAGCCCCAAATGTCACAGAGGCTGAGAAAGGGGCGAAGGCTGGGCCCTGCCCCCAGCATTTCACCTGGCAGGGGAGGGGGGGACAGGCTGGCTCAGGGGGGCAGGGAATGAGACACGGGCCCTGTCCCCTCTAGGGGCACCAGCTCCCATCGGGCCCCAGGTCCGTGAGCTGCTTCCCCCCAGCTCTGCCAGTGCCCCTCACTCCCGACCCGCAGCCCCTGCTAGCCCAGCCCCCCACTCCCACGCCCTGCTCGCCCGGGGGCTCTAGAACGCCTGGGTTCTGTGAGGCGGGTTCCAGAACGGCCGAGCCCCTGGCCCTGCCCCACCGCTTGGCGCCCCCCGGTGCGCACAGCCTGCCCGCCCGGTGCTGAGGGTCTCCGCCGTGTGCTCCCTGCAGGGGGCGCTCCTGGCACGGGGAGGGAGCTGCCCCCACCCCTGCCCCTGCCTGCCCAGGGCTCGGGATGAAGACGGGCTCGGACCCCCGCCCGCCCCTGCCCCTGCTCTGCCTCCTGCTGGTGCTGAGCGTCGGGGGGGCTGGTGAGTGGGGGGCTGGGCCCTAGGGATGGGACCCAGGCATCCAGGACGGCAGCATGAGGCACTGGTCCCTGGGGGACCCCGCAGCTCTGAACCTGGGGGCAGGACGGGGGCGGGGGGAGACAGCCAGGGAGCCTGTGCAGGGCTGCCCCCAACCCCAAAGAGGGGAGTGGGGAAGGGACGAGCGAGAGGGGATGGGGGGACCCAGGCATCCGGGAAGGCTCAGGGCCCGGCTTAACTCTGCCCCTCCCCCCGACAGGTGCCACAGGGATAGGCAGCTTCTTCAGACCCCTGAGTGAGTAACTGCCCCCCCACTGCCCCGCCTCCTCCCCTCCCTCCATGCTGCCCCACAGCCCCCCCACCTTTCCTGCCCCCCAACTCCCATCTGCTTCCCTCGCCTACTCCTCAGCCCCCCATCACCCCCCATCCCCTGCTCTGGGCTAGAGCAGACCAAGGGATGACCAGGACCCCAAACCGGGGGGGGACACGTGGCCTGGGAGGATGGGTGGAGGCGGGGAGCCGCTGGCACTAACGGGGGTCCCCCCTCAGCCTGCGCTCAGCACCTCTCCCTGCGGCGGCCCTGCGGCGGGAACCCCGAGAGCTTCTACGCCAGCCAGTGTCTGCAGAGGAAATGCTGCCACGACAACGGCACCTGCTACCACCGCGCCATCGACGGTGAGCGGCCCACAGAGCCAGCCGCATCCCCCCACCCCCCAGAGCCGGCATTTCCCCCACACCCCACCCAGAACCAGCCGCATCCCCCAGAGCCGGCGCCTCCCCTGCACCCCCCCAGAGCCCGTCACATCCCCCAGAGCCAGCCACATCCCCTCTGCCCCCCAAACCCAGCTGCATCCCCCAGAACCGGTGCCTCCCCTGCGCCCCCAGAACCAGCCACCTCCCTCGCGCCCCCCAGAGCCGGCCACATCCCCCCACCCCACAGAGCCGGTGCTTCCCCCACAGGGAGCTTTGTACACTCAGCCCCCACACCCCACCCAGAACCAGCCGCATCCCCCGCGCCCCCCAGAGCCAGCCGCATCCCCCATTCCCTAGAGCTAACTGCTGCCCTGCATGAGGCTCTATATACCCAGCCCCCGCGCTCCCCCCCCAGAGCCAGCCGCAGCCCCCCCTCCCCCCCCGAGGCAGCTGGCAGGTGCCGGGCTGCCCCAACCCTCCCTTTCTTTGGCAGCACCGCGCCAGCGCCGGAACGCCGGGATCCTGGGGGGGGTCTGTGTGGGGGCCGCCGGGCTGTTCCTCTGCGTCTGTGTCGCCTGGTAGGTACCGGCTGGAGCAGAACCGCCCTGGACTCCGCGGCCCCGGGGGGAGGGGGAGGGAACCAGAGCCCTGGGGTCGGGCGGCTGCAGCGTCCCACGGGCACAGACGGGGCTCAGACTCCCCCCGGACTCCTGGGTTCTCCAGCCTCAGCGCTGGAATCAAGCCAGCTTCCTACATTGTCCAGTCCTGGCTGAGAGCTCAATGGCTGAGCCCAGCAAAGGACCCGGGGGGCGCCAGCTGCCATGCGGCCCCAGGGCAGGGACTGGCTGGCTCAGGGGGGGCAGGGGATGGGGCACGGGACCTTTCCCATTTGGGTCACTAGATACCCCAATCCACTCCCTTCCCAGAGCCCGGGAGAGAACCCAGGAGTTCTGGCTCCCAGCCCCCCCCCCCCCCACTCTAGCCACTAGGCCCCACTCCCTTCCCAGAGCTGGGGAGAGAACCCAGGAGTTCTGGCTCCCAGCCCCCCATTATCTCTCTTCTCCCCGCAGCAGACTCAAGGGCACCCGGGCAGCAGGGAAGGAGACAGGGGAGCCGAAGTCGAAGTCGGATGCAGAGGTGGCTGATTATCTGACGAAGCTGCTGGAGGAGAGCGACCAGGAGGAAGAGAAGGGGATGGAGCCCAGAGAGGAAGAGCCAAAAGAGGGGGGGGAGTAGGGACAGGCTGGGTGACCCCCCACACACACAGCTGGGCTGCTGCATCCCTCACACAATAAAGGGTTAATTTCCCCCCCCATTTCTTTCCTGATCAGCTGGGGGGTGGGGCAGATGCTGTTCCCACATTCCCTTCCCCCATCTGGATCCCTGTATACACAGCCCCCACGCTCCACCCCAGAACGGGGGCAAGGAATGGGACACGGGGGCTTTCTCCTCTAACCACTAGACCGCACTCCCCTCCCAGAGCCAGGGAGAGAACCCAGGAGTCCTGGCTCCCAGCCCCCCTGCTCTAACCACTAGCCCCCACTCCCCTCCCAGAGCCAGGGAGAGAACCCAGGAGTCCTGGCTCCCAGCCCCCCTGCTCTAACCACTAGACCCCACTCCGCAGCGTGCGACGCAGGACAAGGAAGCACAGAGCAGTGGGTCTGAGACACGAAGTGTTTTAAATACAAATGGCACTTCCCTGCGACAGACAGACAGACAGACGCCCCTTCTCTGGGTCAGGGGAGCCAGCACCCAGCCTCCAAGCTCTGCCGTCCCAGCGCCGGGCGAGGGGTCCCCGGATACCCAGCCCCACGCTCCACCCCAGAGGGGCCGCGTCTCTGTCCCGGGGCTGGATCAGTCTGTCTGTCTCGCAGCCCCGCGGGTGCTCTCTGAAACAGCGAGGTGGGGGGGGGCTGGTCCCAGACAGATTCCCCCGTGCGACTCGCCCCCGCCAGGGCTCTGTCCCAAAAGGCATCTGGAAGAGACGGACAGTCAGTCAGAAGCTACGGGGGGCTCTGAGTTGGGGGGATAATTGTATCGGGGGGGCCCTGCCAATGCCCCCCACCCATCAGAATGGCCCATCCAGCTGTTTCACACCCCTCGGTTAAGCTGCTCTCCCCTGGACCCCCAGAACAGCATCCTAATCCCAGTGACCTGGTTCCCCTGCCCCCCCACCAGGGCCTGGGGTTCCCCTGCCCCCCCTCCCCACACCAGCCCCCCCCTCCCCACACCAGGGCCCGGTTCCCAGCCACAGTCATAACATTTGATGATGATGGGGAGAAGGAAGGGGGGGAACGTGGCACTAGAGGGCGCTGTGCTGGTGGGAGGGGAGGTTGGGGGTCCCTCTTGGCCCTTTCCCAGGGGGCAGGGTTTGGGGAGAAGAGCAATGTCAGCGGGGGGCGGGGGGGGTGGACAGGGTTTGGAGGGACCCGAGGGGGTGGGGTTTGGGGCACAGGGGGTGCAAGGTTTGGAGGCAGGGCTTAGGGGCAGAGGGGGCAGGGCAGCGGGGATAGGGTTTGGGAAGCAGGGGACATGGTTTGGGGGCACAGGGGATAGGATTTGGGGACAGGGCAGCAGGAGGCAGAGGGGACAGTTTGGGGACACAGGGGGAAGGGCAGCAGGGACAGGGCTTGGGGAGCACAGGGGGCAGGGCTTGGGGGGCAGGGTTAGGGGGCACAGGCAGAAGGGACCGGGTTTGAGGGGCACAGGGGGCAGGGCAGCAGGGACAGCGTTTGGGGGGCACACGGGGCAGGGTTTGGGTGGGCAGGGCACAGGGACAGCAGGTGGGGGGCACAGGGGGAAGGGGGGCAGGGTTGGGGGCACACTGGGCAGGGCTGCGGGGACAGGGTTTGGGGGCAGCGTTTGGGGGCACAGAGCAGGGTCGGGGGGCACACGGGGGGCAGGGTTTGGGGGGCACAGGGGGAAGAGCATTAGGGGCAGGGTTGGGGGCACACTGGGCAGGGCTGCGGGGACAGGGTTTGGGGGCAGGGTTTGTGGGGGCACAGGGCAGGGTTTGGGGCACACGGGGGACAGGGCTTGGGGAGCACAGGGGGCAGGGCTTGGGGGGCAGGGTTAGGGGGCACAGGCAGAAGGGACCAGGTTTGAGGGGCACAGGGGGCAGGGCAGCAGGGACAGCGTTTGGGGGGCACACGGGGCAGGGTTTGGGTGGGCAGGGCACAGGGACAGCATTTGGGGGGCACAGGGGGAAGAGCATTAGGGGCAGGGTTGGGGGCACACTGGACAGGGCTGCGGGGACAGGGTTTGGGGGCAGGGTTTGTGGGGGCACGGGGGGCAGGGTTACCTCTAGACCGTCTCCCGGGGCGGGGGCCCCTGGCTGCCCCGGACGGGGCCCAGGGCCAGCGGGCCGGGCTGGCGCCGGGACCAGCGGCGGGAGATCTTGCGGGCGAGGCGGGCCAGGGTGCCCCCCTTGGCCCCGTAGTCGCGCCCCAGCTCGTCGGGCGCCAGCTCCAGGTTGCCCGTGTACCAGAGCACCCAGCCCAGCAGGCTCAGGAAGACCAGCACCGCGCCCGAGTAGATCAGCAGGTCCCCGAAGTCCTGGCCCCGCACCCGCAGCCGGGCGAAGATGCCCGTCAGCAGCGCCCCCATGCCCGCCCCGTCCAGCAGCAGCGCCAGGCCCAGCGCCAGGCGGCACCGGCCCAGCCCCCCCGCGGCCATGGCGGGGGGCAGGTCCCGAGGGGTCCGGGGCGGGGGGGGCACAGACCCAGCAGGGATCCGGGGCGCGGGGGGCACAGACCCAGCAGGGATCCGGGGCGCGGGGGGGGGGGCAGGGATCCGGGCTGGCGCTGGGCAGGGAGGCGGCGGCCAGGTGCGCTGAGAACCGGCCCGGCTGCTGGAGGGGAGGGAGGGGACAGGGCGGGACCCAGCAGGTATCGCTCCCTGCCCGGGTTAACCCTTCCCTGCCCGCCACAGGGCAGGGCTGGGATGGTCACGCGGGCTGGGGAGAGAACCCAGGCGTCCTGGCTCCCAGCCCGCCTCCCCCACTTCTAACCACTAGACCCCGCACCCCTCCCAGAGCCCGGGAGGGAACCCAGGAGTCCTGGCTTCCTCCTTCTAACCACTAGCCCCCACTCCCCTCCCAGAGCTGGGGAGAGAACCCAGGCGTCCTGGCTCCCAGCCCCCACACACAATGGTGGGCGGGGCCTGGCTCGGTCACCGGGGTCACTCAGATTCGCTCTACCTGCTAAGATCAAAGGAGACGCTGCTTACCCCTAAGCCCCGCCCCCAGGTGTGCACTATCCAATCAGCTGTGCTGCACGCTCCCCTCTTCCTGCTCACCTTTACCTGTCCGACCAATGAGAGCCCAGAGGGTGGGGAAGGCCTGGGGGAGGGTGTCTTTAACCCATTCAGAACGGGTACGGGCCGCTGAATGTTATAAACCCAGCATGGGTGAAACCTCTCCAGAGACAACCCTGGCTGCCCCCCCAGACCCCACTCCCCTCCCAGAGCTGGGGAGAGAACCCAGGAGTCCTGGCTCCCAGCCCAGCTCCCGCTCTAACCACTAGACCCCCTCCCCTCCCAGAACTGGGGAGAGAACCTAGGAGTCCTGTTCTAACCACTAGACCCCACTCCCCTCCCAGAGAACCCAGGTGTCCTGGCTCCCAGCCCAGAAGAAGGGGTAGCCCTGTTTTTCTGGACACTAACTTGGGCTGTGGGACACCCCCACCAGACTGAATTCCCTGCCCATCCAGGCTGGTCACTTAACCTCTCTTGGCCTCAGTTTCCCCATCCCTACAATGGGTAGAGCACCCTGCCCTGCCTTGCGGGTGGTGGGGGGTAAATAGCCTGCGGCTTGTGAGGCACCCAGAGGCCATGGTGATGGGGGCCGGAGGAAGCCCTGGGGCAGGGAGGGGCCTGCTGATATCACAATGCCCGGCCCCAGGTCAGAGGTTCCGGGCTGACCCAGAGCAGCATGGGGCAGTGATGCTGCCTTGCCAGCAGCGGGCACTGATGCTGGGAGCACCCTGTGCTGGGGCCATGGGCCCCCGGGCACTGGCAGTCACGGACCCCTGCTGCTGCCATGACGTGCCCCACGATCTCAGCCTCCTGGGACCCCCAATCCCGACAAGTCAGGCCTGACCCAGCTAGCTGGCCATGCTGATGTATCCACCAGGTGGGCTGAGGATGGGGACTGGTGTGTAAGGGGGGGCAGGACTCCTGGGTTCTCTCCCCAGCTCTGGGACGGGAGTGGGGTCTAGTGGTTAGAGCAGGGGGGGGCTGAGGGCCAGGACTCCTGGGGTCTATCCCTAGCTCTGGGACGGGAGAGGGGTCTAATGGCCAGAGCAGGGGGGCTGGGAGCCAGGACTCCTGGCTTCTATCCCTGGCTCTGGGAAGGGAGAGGGATCTAATGGCCAGAGCAGGGGGGCTGGGAGCCAGGACTCCTGGGTTCTCCTCTCGCTGGCTTCCCCCCTAGGTATTGTGCGGAGGACTCCGCACCCCTTCCCCGAATGCATCAGCGACTTCGCCTTCGCCGGGTGGATCCCGGTCATCGGGGAGCTGCAGAAGCTGCTGGCACGGGGGGAGTACAAGCCCTTGTGCCCTGCCCCCCTCTTTGAGAGCAACTTCCTGCAGGTGAGTGCTGCCCCCTGCTGGTGGGGGGGAGCGGGGCAGCTTCAGGGCACCCTCTCTAGGCTGCTCCTTGCCCCCTCCCTGCACCTTGGCTGGGCTCCGTCAGGCCCAGGGCCAAGGCCTCTCCCTGGTGGGGCCGGAAGCCGCGGGTTCTAGTCCTGCTGCCTGGGGAGAGGGGGGGTGTGATCCAGCGGGGGGGCGGGGGCTGGTGCCTGGGACCCCCCACTAAACCTCCCCTGCCCCCTGCCTTGCAGGTGACCAAGCAGGGCGAGCTGGTGGATCTGCACAACCGCGCCAGCCTGGTGACCCTGGGCATCGCCGCCACCAGCCCCGCCCTGCTCCTGCCCGACGTCATGATCATCGCCCGCCCCACGGAGAGGCCCCAGGGGGAGCCGTTGGGCCCCAGGGGGGCTCACGTCCAGCCGGGGCTGGAGCTGACCCGGTGAGTGCCAGCAGGGGGCGCCCTTCGCAGCAGTCAGGGTGGCACTAGGGGACGCCGTGCTGGAGCCGGGTCTGGTCTGGGAGTCAGGGGCAGGAACAGCTCTGCGCTCTGCTAACGGCAGCTGCATGAACAGCCCTGGCGCCCCACCCCAGAGGTGGCTGCATCTCAGTGCCCTGTGAACAGATTCCAGGCCTCTCTGCTCTAACCACTAGACCCTATTTCCCTCCCAGAGCCAGGGAAACAACCCAGGAATCCTGGCTCTCTGCCCCCCCAGCTCTGACCACTAGGCCCCCCCTCCCTGATCGGGGCTGGAACCCAGGCGTCCGGCTGAGCCCCCCCACCCCCGGCAGGCTGATCCCGCTGGAGCTGGTGAGCATCTTCCTGCATGACCTGGGGGAGCAGCGGCTGAAGCTGCGCCTGGCCACGGGGCGAGTCTACTACCTGCAGCTCTGCGCCCCCCGGGGGGAGGAGCGCCCACTCTTCGCACGCTGGCTGCGCCTCATCTACCTGCTGAGGGCCCCCCCGGACAGCTGGGCCAGCGTCCCCTCCTGGCACGCCGCCGACCTGCGTGGGCGCAGCGCCAAGGTCAGCCGGGGGCAGTATGGGTGGGGGGGATGCTGGGCACCAGGGGGACCCAGCTGGGCAGCGAGGGGGGGTGAGGGGCATGGGGTCAGTGGGCAGGGGGCAGCACTGTGTGGGGAGTGCAGGGCAACATAGGGGGCACAGGGTGGGGGGGGCAGATCCTGTCCTGCTGGGCTGACCTCATCCCTCCATCCCTGCTCCCCCATCTCTCCAGCCGCCCCCCAGCCAGCGGCTGCGGCCCATCCAGGAGGAGGAGGAGCCCAGGGCCCTGAAACCCCAACTTGGGGAGCCCCCGGGCAGCGGGAGCCGGACCCCCAGCCAGGGGCAGCTGAGCGGGAGGCAGCGCCCAGCCAGCCCCACCAGGGGGCAGCAACCCTCCACGTAGGTACCGCTGGGCCAGCCGGAGACTGGGGGAAGGCGGGAGGGAGCCAGGACTCCTGGGGTCTCTCCCCAGCTCTGGGAGGGGAGTCTAGTGGTTAGATCAGGTGGGTGGGAGCCAGGAGTCCTGGGTTCTATCCCCGGCTCTGGGAGGGGAGTGGGGTCTAGTGGTTAGAGCAGGGGGGCTGGGAGCCAGGACTCCTGGGTTCTCTCCCCAGCTCTGGGAGGGGAGTGGGGTCTAGTGGTTAGAGCAGGGGGGCTGGGAGCCAGGACTCCTGGGTTCTGCCTGCGGCTCTGGAAGGGAGGGGAACATGGCCCGTGGTTAGAGCAGGGAGGTCTTTCCAGCCCATAGATCCCCTATGTCCCTCTTGAGCCTGGTGCAGGGAAGCCTGGAGGGGCGGGGCTGGGACACAGGGGGGAGATCAGGGAGGGTTTGGGGGAACCCTATATGTGGGCTCTGAGATCTGCAGAGGATCCCAGCCGGGCCGGGGGCTGCCCCTGCCATCCTTCCTCCCCCCCAGGTCAGGCGGTTCTGATCAGGGCTCTCTCTCTGCAGGCAGAGCGTAGGGGGACGGGGGTCCAGATGCCCCGCATCACCCAGCATAGGTAGGTACTGCACAGGCTGGTACAGGAATCAGGGCACCCCCACAGCGCCCCCTGCTGGCAGAGGTGCAGCTGGAGCAGCCAGGAGCCCCCCAGCCAGCACTCTCTCCCCACTCCCCACAGCGCCCCCTGCTGGCAGAGATGGGGCTGGGGCAGCCAGAAGCCCCCCCACCCCAGCCAGCGCTCTCTCCCCACTCCCCACAGCGCCCCCTGCTGGCAGAGATGGGGCTGGGGCAGCCAGGAGCCCCCCCACCCCAGCCAGCACTCTCTCCCCACTCCCCACAGCGCCCCCTGCTGGCAGAGATGGGGCTGGGGCAGCCAGGATCCCTGCCCGCTCCCAGCCCCTCACTCCCCTCCTGTTTCCCAGCAGCCCCGGTGAGACGCTCCCCCAGCACCACTCAACTCCTTGATGGTCTTTCCGAGTCCCGGGCAAAGGTCGCCAGCCCCTGGACGCAGGTGAGGGCTGACGGGTGGGGGTCGCAACCCTTAACCTAGGGGGCTGAGGGGGGCTGTGACTTGGGCAGAGGACCCCCATCTCCCGGGAACGGGGAGTCCTGGGAAAGGGCGTTTTCCCCCAACACTAGCCCAGAGGAGTTCCCCGCCTGCCCTGCTCTTCACCGGGCCTAGGGGGCACTGCTGAGCAAGGAGTGATGCAGCCGGTGGCTGCCGGACAGGTGTCAATGCAGTCTAGTGGTTAGAGCAGGGCGGGGGCTGGGAGCCAGGACACCTGGGTTCTGTCCCTGACTCTGGGAGGGGAGTGGGGTCTGGTGGTTAGAGCTGTCGTTACCCCAGGGTCCCTCCACAGCAGGGCCCAGTGTCCGGGGAGCCGAGCGCAGAGAGGAACCGTGGCCAGCTGAGCCTGGACATCCCCCCTGGTTCCCGGAGCCCGGCAGGAACCCCGAGCCAGCGTGGATCTAGTGCTGGCTCCAGAGCCACCACGGCTCCTGGCTCCCCTGAGCGATCCAGAGCCTCCGTGGGCGTGGGGCGCTCGGCGGTGGGCACGGCCTCCGTGGGCGTGGGGCGCTCGGCGGTGGGCACGGCCTCCGTGGGCGTGGGGCGCTCAGCGGTAACCACAGCGTCGGCAGCAGCGGGTCCATCCAGGCCAGCCAGCACCCAGCCCTCGGGGATGGGCAGAGAGATGGAGCCGGGCGAGAGATCCAGGGAGCCCAGCACGGAGAGGAGCCGAGCCCCGCTGGGCCACGCCAGCCCCTCCACGGGGCAGGGCAGGTCCCGTTCCCAGAGCCAGCGTGAATCTAGTGCAGCATCCAGAGCCACCACGGCTCCCGGCTCCCCTGAGCGATCCAGAGCCTCCATGGGCGTGGGGCGCTCGGCGGTGGGCACGGCCTCCGTGGGCGTGGGGCGCTCGGCGATGGGTACGGCCTCCATGGGAGTGGGGCGCTCGGCGGTGGGCACAGCCTCCGTGGGCGTGGGGCGCTCGGCATTAGCCACGGTGTCGGCAGCGGCAGGTCCATCCAGGCCGCCCAGCGCCCGGCCCTCAGGGATGGGCAGAGAGATGGAGCCGGGCGAGAGATCCAGGGAGCCCAGCACGGAGAGGAGCCGAGCCCCGCTGGGCCACGCCAGCCCCTCCACGGGGCAGGGCAGGTCCCGTTCCCGGAGCCAGCGTGAATCTAGTGCAGCATCCAGAGCCACCACGGCTCCCGGCTCCCCTGAGCGATCCAGAGCCTCCGTGGGCGTGGGGCGCTCGGCGGTGGGCACGGCCTCCTTGGGTGTGGGGCGCTCGGCGGTGGGTACGGCCTCCGTGGGCGTGGGGCGCTCAGCGGTAACCACAGCGTCGGCAGCAGCGGGTCCATCCAGGCCGGCCAGCACCCAGCCCTCGGGGATGGGCAGAGAGATGGAGCCGGGCGAGAGATCCAGGGAGCCCAGCACGGAGAGGAGCCGAGCCCCGCTGGGCCACGCCAGCCCCTCCGCAGAGCAGGGCAGGTCCCGTTCCCAGAGCCAGCATGAATCTAGTGCGGCACTTGGACCAACCGGAGCCACCGTGACCCCCAGCTCCCACGAGCGGCCCAGTGGCTCCAGGGCTCTCAGCTCTCCGCAGCCAGCCAGCTCGCCCATAGCTGCTGCTGCACCTCCGGAGAGATCTCAACTCTCCGCGGGCGTGGGGCCTTCGGAGGTCACCACGCCGGCCCTGGCCGTGGGCCCCTCTGGGCAGAGAAGCCGGAGCAGCTCCCGGTTGGATCGAGCCAAGAGACAGGGCACGAGATCCAGGGCGACAGTTGGAGAAAGCAGCAAAGGCAAAGCCCGGTCCAGCTCCCGCAGCGCCGGCCAGAAGAAGCCGTCCAAGTAGGTGGGGTATCGGTTAAACAAATAACCAGCCTCCGGGCCCCACCCCAGAGGGGCTGCATCAGGGGTCTCTGTATGACCAGCCCCAGTGCCCCACCCCAGAGGGGCAGCATCTCAGCACTGAGTAAAAAGATCTCCTATAGTCTGTATAATCAATTTGGTTAAGGAGCTTTGGGATCCTTATTGAAACCTGCTGTGTGTGTGTGTGTGTGTGTGTGTGTGTGTGTGTGTGTGTGTGTGTGTGTGTGTGTGTGTGTGTGTGTGTGTGTGTGTGTGTGTCCCTGTTGCCCCCTGCTGGAGAGGAAGAGTCCTGCTCCGTGTGTATGCGTGAGCACATGCAAACTATCTGCCCTCTGCTGGCTGCAGTCGGATCTCTCTGACGCTGTATCCTATGCACCGTACTGCTCCAGACTGAGGGGGATTCTCTATTCACCTAAAGGGCAGGGGCTGGAGCTTTACAAATGGGAGGCAGTGGCCTGTACCCCAATGTCGCTGAGCAGGAGGTGGGAGGGGGATGGTACCGTCACCCCCACCTGAGGCCCTAACGTGAATATCCCAGGATATTTGGGCCCCCGGGTCACCAGAAGCTGAACTGTGGATCTTCCTCCGCAGGGAGAAGAGATTGGAGTCGAAGGGGAAGTTGAAATCAGCCCTGAGTTCAGGTACGGAGGTAATTCTCCTTCCCACCGCAAGGGAAGTTCCCACCCCATGCCCCACAGTCCTCCCCGCTGGGAGAGGTGGGGCTTGGGGAGCCGGAAACCCCCCCCCGCCCCATGCCCCACAGCATCCCACGTGGCTGCCTCGTGTCTCATCACTCTGTCACCCCCTCAGCCAGGCACAGGAGCAGCCTCACGTTCGTGACCATCTACAGCGCCCTGTCGAACTCGCTGGACAAGCTGACGGGAGGGAAGCTGAGACAGGTAGGGGGCGCCAGGGGGCCGGGCTGCAATGGACGGGGGGCAGGTGAGGATGGGTGGGGGGATGCAGGGGCTCAGCCAGGCGAATCTCACGTGGGATCCGGCCCCCTCCCATTCGGCCTCCCTCAGTGTGTCGAGTTTGCCGGTCCTTGGTCCCCGGCGCCGGCCAGCTGCCCTGGGGAAGCGCCAGGCAGGCCACGGAGCCTGAGCCCACGTCTGCTTCCTGCGTAGGGCCCCCAGGGCAAGGGGACTGTATGTGCTGGGGGAGGGGGGCTGGCACCATTCCCATCCCCCATAATCCCCTGCAGCGCTCGTGCCCTGAGCCCCCGAGCCCCGTCTGATTCTCCGTGCCCTCCCTCCCCAAAGAGAAGGAGCCAGGAAGATGCCAAGACGCAGTTGTCTTCGAAGCCCTCCAAGCGGGTCACCATCTCGGGCGTGGTGCAGCTGTCGGGCCAGGGCAGCCAGGAGACCAGCTCCGTGCCACCCTCAGCTATGGAGAGCAGCGGGGAGCAGGGCCCGGCTGGCTCCAGGGCGGCTCCACAGCGGGAGAGCGGCCCACTGCCGAAGGCGCAGTCTGGGGGATCCAGAGCCGCCACAGTTCCCAGCTCCCCCGAGCGATCCAGAGCCTCCGTGGGCGTGGGGCGCTCGGCGGTGGGCACGGCCTCGGTGGGCGTGGGGCGCTCGGCGGTGGGGCGCTCGGCGGTGGGCACGGCCTCCGTGGGCGTGGGGCGCTCGGCGGTGGGCACGGCGTCGGCAGCAGCGGGTCCATCCAAGCCGGCCAGCACCCAGCCCTCGGGGATAGGCAGAGAGATGGAGCCGGGCGAGAGATCCAGGGAGCCCAGCACGGAGAGGAGCCAAGCCCCGCTGGGCCACGCCAGCCCCTTCACGGAGCAGGGCAGGTCCCGTTCCCAGAGCCCCAGAGGGAGACCAAGCCAGCTGGGGTCTAGCGCCGTGTCCAGAGATTCTAGAGCAGCTGGGCCTTCAGAGCGATCCAGAGCCTCGGTGGCTGCCGGCCCTTCAGAGAGATCCAGAGCCTCAGTGGCTGCCGGCCCTTCAGAGATGGCCACGGTGTCGGTGGCCGTGGGTCCGTCCGAGCTGGGGCCATGGAGCAGCGCCCGGCCCTCGGGGAGGGACCAGCTGAGCCTGCCAGGCAGGGGATCTAGAGAGCGCAGCAAGACGGGGAACCAGAGTGGAAGCCGAATCAGTTCCCCGAGCTCCATCAGGGAGGCTGGGACCCCCGGCACTGTGGCAGCCCTGGGCATGGAAGGCGATGATGTATCTAGAGAGACATCCAAAAAGTCCAGAGCCTCTGTGGTTCCAAGCTCGCCAGAAAGATCGAGACCCATTTCTCCAGGTGCTGCTGAGAAATCCAGAGCGTCGGTGGCTCCAGGTTCTGCTGAGAAATCCAGAGCGTCGGTGGCTCCAGGTTCTGCTGAGAAATCCAGAGCGTCGGTGGCTCCAGGTTCTGCTGAGAAATCCAGAGCGTCGGTGGCTCCAGGTTCTGTGGGGAGATCGAGAGCGTCGGTGGCACCAGGTTCTGCAGAGAGATCCAGAGTCTCGGTGGCCGCTGGCCCATCAGAGAGATCCAGAGCATCCGTGGCCGCCGGCCCTTCAGAGCTGGCTACGGTGTCGGTGGCCGTGGGACGGTCCGAGCCAGGGTCTCTCAGCAGCGCCAGGACCCCGGGGACAGGTGCTCAGAGGGCTCCCCACGCCGGGAAGAGTCCGTGCTCTGGGGCTCCTCTGGGGACGGAGGCTGGCGACGCATCCCCGGGCAGTGCCTCTCTGGGGAGATCCGGGGAGCAGAGCCGAAGCCAGGCCAGGGAGGAAGGAGGGGCCCGTTCCCAGAGCCCCTCGAGGCAGGCGCCCCATGCGAGAGCTGCAGTCTCTGTGACCCTGGCTCCCTCCAAGGACCAAGGGCCCAGCAGCACCCGGCCCTTGGAGCTGGACAGACAGCGGGAGCTGGGCTGGGGATCCAGAAAGACGAGGAGCCGGAGCAAAGGTCAGCAGGAAGACAAGCGGGACCCCTCTGTGGGGCACCCCACCAGCAGGTAGGTGGGGCTGGAGCATGTCACGTCAGCTGTGCATGTTCAGCAGAGGCCGCTTCCGCAGGACTCCTGGGTTCTATCCCCGGCTCTGGGAAGGGAGTGGGATCTAGTGGTTAGAGTGGGGGGGGCTGGGAGCCAGGACTCCTGGGTTCTCTCCCTGGCTCTGGGAGGGGAGTGGGGTGTAGTGGTTGGGGAGTGGGGACATTGGGAGTCAGGACTCCTGGGTTCTCTCCCTGGCTCTGGGAGGAGAGTGGGATCTAGTGGTTAGAGTGGGGGGGGGGGCTGGGAGCCAGGACTCCTGGGTTCTCTCCCTGGCTCTGGGAGGGGAGTGGGGTCTAGTGGTTGGGGAGTGGGGACATTGGGAGTCAGGACTCCTGGGTTCTATCCTCGGTCTGAGACTGACTTTCTGTGACCCTTGGTCAAGCCTAGTGCCTCAGTTTCCCCCACTACATGGTAGGGCTGTGCTTCCTCCCTGCTGGGCTGTATAGGGGAGCACTGCGCTCCCCGTGGGGCCTGGGGGGGGCTGCAGAGGGATAGGAGGTCCTAGAGATCCTGACTGGATGCTCTCTACTCTCTCTAGGACAGGCAGCCGTGTTTCCTGGGGGCTCAACGGTCGCCCCCATTCCTCCTACCCCCTGCTCCTGAGACTCAAGACTTCCTAAGCTTAGCTCAGGTCTGGGCCATTGCCAGGAGCTTCTCTCATCAGGCCTGGAGGGGAGTGGGGTCTAGTGGTTAGAGCAGGGGGCACTGGGAACCAGGATTCCTGGGTTCTTTCTCTGGCTCTGGGAGGGGGTCTAGTGGTTAGAGCAGGGGGAGCTGGGAGCCAGGACTCCTGGGTTCTCTCCCCGGCTCTGAGAGTGGACGGGGTCTAGTGGTTAGAGCGGGGTAGGTTGAGGGAGGGGGCAGGACTCCTGGGTTCCATACCCAGCTCGGGCTGGCCGGACCAGCCTTCCATTCCATGAAACACGGGGGCATTTTGAGATTTGCTTCCCCGCGACGCTGAACAGAGACGAGGCCTGTTGACCCCGTTCCCTGGCCAGCCGGGACCTGGGGGCGCTCTCCTGCCGTGGCCACCTGCCCATCACCAGGGCACAGCCCTGCCATGGGATGCCCCTGCTCTGCCCCATTTGGGTGAGGGACCTGAACCAGGGCGTGGCACTGCCCGGGGGCTACCCAGGGCTGTGATGGACCCACTTACCCTGAGTGCTCTGTGGGGGGGGGGGTCTGCTCCCCAACTCCACAGGAAAAGCAAGCCCGCCCAGACCCATACAGGGCAGCCCTACAGGCACACCCCAACCCTCACGTGTCCCCCTGCAGCCTCTAGGCCCCGGGCACCCTGGTTTACCAGCCCCCCTCCGCTCCCCACGCTGCATTAACCCCCAGCGTTTGGCCCCACGTCTCGTGAGCCCCAAACCACGCAAGGTTTCGTGGCACTAGACTCAAGCGGTCTCGGCCCTCCTGCCCCAGTCCTGCCAGCCTGCCTGGGACCCCCCTTTCATGAGACAGGCCCGCGAAGGATCCTGGCGGCGCATCTCCACCAGCTCAAACTCCTGCGTTTGTGTTTCTTGCCAATTGTTGGTCAACATTAGTTTCGATTTTCAGCCATTGTTTTAGGGGTTTTAAGGCCAATTTTTTTGTTTGTTTTTCAGTTTTCGGTCAAAATTAGGGCTGTTGATTAATCGCAGTTAACTCATGCGATTAACTCCAAAAAATGAATCACAATTAAAAAACTTAATCACACGCTGTTACACAATAGAATACAATTGAAATGTATTAACTATTTTTGGATGTTTTTCTACATTTTCAAATATATTTATTTCAATTACAACACAGACTACAAAGTGCACAGTGCTCATTTTACATTCTTATTTTTATTACAGATATTTCCACTGTAAACATGATAAACAAAAATAGTATTTTTCAATTCACCTCATAAAAGTACCGTAATGCAATCTCTTTATCAGGAACGTGCAACTTACAAATGTAGATTTTTTTGTTGTTGTTATGTAACTGCACTCAAAACCAAAACAATGTAAAACTTTATAGCCTACAAGTCCACTCAGTCCTACTTCTTGTTCAGCCAATCGCTCAGACAGACGTTTGTTTACATTTATGGGAGATAATGCTGCCCGCGTCTTATTTACATCACCTGAAAGTGAGAACAGGTGTTCGCATGGCACTTTTGTAGCCGGCATTGCAAGGTATTTACATGCCAGATATGCTAAACGTTTGTATGCTCCTTCATGCTTCAGCAATCATTCAGAGGACATGCTTCCATGCTGATGATGCTTGTTAAAAAAATAATGTGTTAATTAAATTTTGATTGAACTCCTTGGGGGAGAATCATATGTCCCCTGCATTCTGCCATATATTTCATGTTATAGCAGTCTCGGATGATGACCAGCACATGTTGTTCATTTTAAGGACACTTTCACCACAAATTTGACAAAACGCAAAGAAGGTACCAATGTGAGATTTCTAAAGCTAGCTACAGCACTCAACCCAAGGTTTAAGAATCTGAAGGCAGGGGACTGGACTCGATGACCTCTCGAGGTCCCTTCCAGTCCTAGAGTCTATGAATCTGTGAAGTGCCGTCCAAAATCTGAGAGGGACGAGGTGTGGAGCATGCTTTCAAACATCTTAAAAGAGCAACACTCCAATATGGAAACTACAGAACCCGAACCACCAAAAAAGAAAATCAATCTTCTGCAGGTGGCATCTGACTCAGATGATGAAATTGAACATGCATCGGGCCGCTCTGCTTTGGATCATTCTCGAGCAGAACCCGTCATCAGCATGGACGCATGTCCTCTGGAATGGTGGTTGAAGCATGAAGGGACATATGAATCTTTAGCGCATCTGGCATATAAATATCTTGCAACACTGGCTACAACAGTGCCATGCGAACGCCTGTTCTCACTTTCTGGTGCGATGTAAACAAGAAGCAGGCAGCATTATCTCCTGCAAATGTAAAGAAACTTGTCTGTCTGAGCGATTGGCTGAACAAGAAGTAGGACTGAGTGGACTTGTAGGCTCAAAAGTTTTACATTGTTTTATTTTTGATTGCAGTTATTTTTTTGGTGCGTAATTCTACATTTGTAAGTTCAACTGTCATGGTAAAGAGATTGCACTACAGTACTTGTATAAGGTGAATTGAAAAATACTATTTCTTTTGTTTTTTACTGTGCAAGTACTTGTAATAAAAAAATAAATATAAAGTGAGCACTGTACACTTTGTGTTTTGTGTTGCCATTGAAATCAATATATTTGAAAATGTAGAAAACATCCAAAAAATGTCAATAAATGGTATTCTATTATTGGTTAACAGTGAGATAAATCGCAATTAATTTTTTTAATCGGTCGACAACCCTAGTCAAAATTTGTTTAATTTTTCAGCCATTTCTTGGGGAGGTTGGCTGGTTGGCCAATTTTTATAGCCCAAATTTGGTGGATTATTTTCAACTACCCCTTTTTTTAGCCCATTTGTTTTGCAGCTGTTTGTATTATCTGGCAATTTTTTCATGATTTTCCACTGTTTCCTGGGTGGTTTTTTGTTAGCTAAAGTCAAAATTTAGATGGAAATGGAAAACCATTGGGTGGGTTGTGATTTGCTATGGAAAATCCACCCCATTTTCCAATCAACTCTAATAACCGAGTTCTGCTTAATAGCTTCTCTTGACTTGCCTTTCTGCGGAGCGAGGCAGTTGGGGGATATTTTCTCTTGTGCAGAATCAGGTGTTTCGATCACGACATTGGGGGCGGGAGGGTCCCAGCTGATCACGGCATGGGTGTTTGTCTCCACAGAGGCGGCAGTGAGCAGGCTGCAGTCAGAATGAAATCCCAGTAGAGGCCAGGTAAGGGCTGGCAGAGCTCCATCTCCGTGCACTTGCATGTTAGCCGCATTCAAATCTTCACCCTATTCTGCGTGTTATGGTGGCGCATCAACACGCTGAGATCAGGGCCCAGGTTGTGCCAGGTGCTGTACAGACACAGAGCAATCCCCACGCCCCACAGCGCCCCCTGCGGTGGGGTGCAGTAGTTGGCAGTACGTTCTCTGCCCTACGTGACGACAGTTTCTCTTCCCGCAGGCCGGACACAGCCAGAGCTGGAGGAGAGGATTTGTCGCCCGGACCAGGGAGTCTCTCAGGGACAGGACGTCTGGAGGGCCCAGGCTGGGGGATCGGGGCGGGGAGCAGCTAGGACGCCCCTCAGTGGCCGGCCGGCCAGGAGCACGGGGCAGCGAGTGTCACGGCTTTCCCAGCTTTGCCTATTAAAATTTGCAGTGAACGTTGGGTCAGGGTCGTGTGTGCAATTGTCCCTCCTCCACAGCAGCCAGTGACCACCAAGGCTCAGGGCTGGACCCCTGCCCTAGGGTGGTGCTAGGGGGCCTGGGCTGCAGGGAGGGGGCTGAGTGGGGGGGGTCAGTGTCAGGGGATGCTGAGTGCGGGATTGTGGGGGGGCATTCAGGACGGTGATAGGGGAGCAGTGTGGGGGGATGGGATCCGGGGGGGGCGTTCAAGAGGGTGGGGAGAGCAGTGTGGGAGGGTTCGGGGGAGGCGTACGGGAGGGTGGGGGGAGCAGAGTGGAGGGGACTGGGTCGGGGGCATTCAGGGGGGTGGGGAGAGCAGTGTGGGAGGGTTCGGGGGAGGCGTACGGGAGGGTGGGGGGAGCAGAGTGGAGGGGACTGGGTCGGGGGCCTTCAGGGGGGTGGGGAGAGCAGTGTGGGAGGGTTCGGGGGAGGCGTCCGGGAGGGTGGGGGGAGCAGAGTGGAGGGGACTGGGTCAGGGGGCGTTCAGGGGGGTGGGGAGAGCAGTGTGGGAGGGTTCGGGGGAGGCGTCCGGGAGGGTGGGGGGAGCAGAGTGGAGGGGACTGGGTCAGGGGGGCATTCAGGGGGGTGGGGAGAGCAGTGTGGGAGGGTTCGGGGGGGTGTACGGGATGGTGGGGGGAGCAGAGTGGAGGGGACTGGGTCAGGGGGGCATTCAGGGGAGTGGGGAGAGCAGTGTGGGAGGGTTCGGGGGGGCGTACGGGATGGTGGGGGGAGCAGAGTGGAGGGGACTGGGTCAGGGGGGCATTCAGGGGGGTGGGGAGAGCAGTGTGGGAGGGTTCGGGGGGGTGTACGGGATGGTGGGGGGGAGCAGAGTGGAGGGGACTGGGTCAGGGGGGCATTCAGTGGGGTGGGGAGAGCAGTGTGGGAGGGTTCGGGGGGGTGTACGGGATGGTGGGGGGAGCAGAGTGGAGGGGACTGGGTCGGGGGGCATTCAGGGGGGTGGGGAGAGCAGTGTGGGAGGGTACCGGGGGGTGTACGGGATGGTGGGGGGAGCAGAGTGGAGGGGACTGGGTCAGGGGGGCATTCAGGGGGGTGGGGAGAGCAGTGTGGGAGGATTCGGGGGAGGCGTACGGGATGGTGGGGGGAGCAGAGTGGAGGGGACTGGGTCAGGGGGGCGTTCAGGGGGGTGGGGAGAGCAGTGTGGGAGGGTTCAGGGGGGCGTTCGGGATGGTGGGGGAGCAGAGTGGAGGGGACTGGGTCAGGGGGGCGTTCAGGGGGGTGGGGAGAGCAGTGTGGGAGGGTTCGGGGGGTACGGGATGGTGGGGGGAGCAGAGTGGAGGGGACTGGGTCAGGGGGCGTTCAGGGGGGTGGGAGAGCAGTGTGGGAGGGTTCAGGGGGTGTACGGGATGGTGGGGGGAGCAGAGTGGAGGGGACTGGGTCAGGGGGGCATTCAGGGGGTGGGGAGAGCAGTGTGGGAGGGTTCGGGGGGGCGTATGGGATGGTGGGGGGAGCAGAGTGGAGGGGACTGGGTCAGGGGGGCATTCAGGGGGGTGGGGAGAGCAGTGTGGGAGGGTTCGGGGAGGCGTACGGGATGGTGGGGGGAGCAGAGTGGAGGGGACTGGGTCAGGGGGGCATTCAGGGGGGTGGGGAGAGCAGTGTGGGAGGGTTCGGGGGGGCGTACGGGAGGGTGGGGGGAGCAGAGTGGAGGGGACTGGGTCAGGGGGGCATTCAGGGGGGTGGGGAGAGCAGTGCGGGAGGATTCTTATTGGCTGAAAGGCCTCCCCTCCCCCCACATTTCTAGAAGGTTCCATGGCAGTTGCTCCTAACTGACATGTGGTGGGGAGGGGCCAGGCCCCGCCCTTTGCTCCCATTGGCCAGAGCCTTCCACGGCGGGGAATGTTCCAGCCAATAGGAACTCAGGGGGCACTAAGTCCCCTGCCCCCTCAGAGTCTTTGGGGCGCAGTTCTGACCCACAGTCACACTGTATGGGTGCGGGCAAAGGGAGCGCAGGCTGGGGGAGGGGTCGGGGAGAGATCCTGGCAGCAGGGGGGGCAGCGAGGGGAGCACCGGCTGGGGGAGGGGTCGGGGAGGGATCCTGGCAGCAGGGGGGGCAGCGAGGGAAGCACCGTCTGGGGGAGGGGTCGGGGAGGGATCCTGGCAGCAGGGGGGGCAGCGAGGGGAGCACAGGCTGGGGGGGGTCAGGGAGGGATCCTGGCAGCAGGGGGGGCGAAGGGAGCTGTGGGAGGGGTCGGGATCCCAGCAGCAGGGGGTGGGGCAGCGGCAAGGGGAGCGCAGGCTGGGGGTGGGAAATCAGGGAGGGATCCAGCAGTGGGGGGGGCGCAGGTTGGGGGGGTCAGGGACAGATCCCAGCAGCACCCCTGGGGGCCAGAGGGAAAGGTCACCCCCACATTTTATTCTTTCTCCCTTTAGAAGCCCAGAGCAACTGAATTTACTAGCTTGGGGCACTGGGGGTGAGACACAGGTGAGACCAAGCTCTGGGAGGGGAGTGGGGGCCAGTGGTCAGAGCAGGGGGGCTGGGAGCCAGGACTCCTGGGTTCTCTCCCTGGCTCTGGGAGGGGAGTGAGGGCCAGTGGTCAGAGAAGGGGGGCTGGGAGCCAGGACTCCTGGATTCTCTCCCTGGCTCTGGGAGGGGAGTGGGGGCCAGTGGTCAGAGCAGGGGGGCTGGGAGCCAGGACTCCTGGGTTCTCTCCCTGGCTCTGGGAGGGGAGTGAGGGCTAGTGGTTAGAGCAGGGGGGCTGGGAGCCAGGACTCCTGGGTTCTCTCCTGGCTCTGGGAGGGGAGTGAGGTCCAGCGGTTAGAGCAGTCCAGCCTCTCCACTTTCACAGGAATGCAGAGCTCATATGGAGCCGGTGGGGGGGAGAAGGGCGCCCCCGAGGGGTCCCGGGGGTATTACCGCACAGCCCCCTTTGACCCCCGCTTCCCCAACACAAACCAGACCCGCAACTGCTACCAGAACTACCTGGGTGAGTGGCAGAGGGCCCTCAGGGGAGGGGGGACTAGGAGCCAGGACTCCTGGGTTCTCCCCCTGGCTCTGGGAGGGGAGTGGGGTCTAGTGGTTAGAGCAGGGGGGCTGGGAGCCAGGACTCCCGGGTGGGGTAGTGATGAGGGGTTGGCTATGGGGGGCAGGGCGGTGAGGTTGGATCACTGGCGCCTCCTTGTGGTGGCAGAGGATAACATGTGCTGTCTCCCTGCAGACTATTACCGCTGCCTGAAGACACTGGGGGCGAAGGGAAAGGACACCAGGCCGTGCCAGTGGTACTACCAGGTCTACAAGTCCCTATGCCCCATCTCCTGGGTATGTGGGGTGCCAGGACCCCGGGGGTACCCCCCACTCTGCACTCAGTGGGAGAGGAGGGGAAAAGGTCCCATGCCCTGTTCCCTACCCGGCTGAGCCAGTCAGTCCCCTGCCCTGGGGCTGGACGGGAGCCGGTACCCCCAGGGGAAAGGGCCCCTGCGGGGAGGGGGGCTGGGCCCTGCTCTGTGGGGGGGTGGGGGGCCCTGCTGCCCCCTGCTGGGAGGGCTAGGCCCTGCTCTGTGTGGAGCTGCCCCTCTGGGTGTGACCCCCACCCCTAACCCCGTTTCTCTCCCCCCAGGTGAAGCGCTGGGACGAGCAGCGGGAGGACGGCTCCTTCGCTGGCAGGATCTAGGCCCAGCTGCTCCTGGGGGTGCTGGGGGGGGGGGGCAAACCCACAGGCCCTGCCCTGTGGCGAGGCCCTGCCCCCTCCGGCACATCCTCGCTGGCTCCTCACAGACCCACAATAAACCTGCTTCTTGCATAATTTGGCTCTGGAGTCCAAGTGTCCTAGTCCCCATAGTGCTCCCTCTGAGGAGATCCCCCGCGAGCCTGGGGGCTGGGTTTGGGGAGCCCCAGGCGCTGAGCCCAGAAAGCCCTAGGGGGGACGCTGGCTGGCACAGGCCCGACCAGTCCCACTGCATCCCCTCCTTGCCCCCCCCCACACGCTGCCCCCCAACTGCATCCCTTCCCCCACTGCCCCATTCTCCCGACACTGCCCGCTCCCTCCCACCCACTGCCCCCACATCCCGTGTCCTCCCCTCCCCCCTCATGCCCCTCCCCCTACATTTGCTGCCCCACGGTGCCCCTCCCCCATGCATTGCTCCCCATATCATGCCCCTGCCCCCGCACAGCGCTTCCCTCTGCCCCCTCCCACACACCACGCTCCCTCCCCCACTCACGCCTCCCCCATCGCACCCCTACCCCCCATTGCACCCCACTGCCCCCCTCGTGCCCCCTGCCCTGACATACACCGTTCCCCCTCCCCCACTCACAGGCCCCCCCACATTGTGCCCCTCCCCCACCCATGCCTCCCCACCGCACCCCTTCCCCCCACATTGCATCCCCCCACTACCCCCTCGCGCCCCCTCCCCTCATGCTGCCCCCAGACACCCCGCCCCCACTCACTGCCCCCCCACCACGCCCCCTCACCCCCCAACCGCTCCCTCTCGCTTGTGGCCCCGCACCCCCTTTGCTCTGCCCCTCCCCGCCCCCCAGCTCCGTGTCCCCCGCCCCGTCGGAGGGGCCCCGCTTCCTGGCCCGGCTCCTTTTCCTGCCCCCCCCCCCGCCCAGCACCGGCCGGGCGGGGGCGGGGGCCATCCGCGCTCAGTGACTCCGGCCCCGACTGGCAGCGGGCTGGCCGCAGAGCTGGGGCTGGGCTGGGGGTCGCGCCCCACCGAGGGGCCATGGGGCGGGCGGGGCAGCCCCCAGGCTGGAGCTGAGCGCGGGAGCGGAGCCCAGGAGAGGAGACGTCCGGCCCCCCGACGGGACTGGGTAACCCCCCCCCCCCCGCTTTCCTCTGGGGCAGCAGCTGGGGAAGGGTCGGGTGAGGAGTGGGGTGATCGGGGGCCAGCCGCGGGGAGGGTCAGAGTGGGGTGATCGGGGTCAGCCAGCCGGGGTGGGGAGTGGGGTGATCGGGGGCCAGCCGGGGGGAGGGTCGGAGTGGGGTGATCGGGGGCCAGCTGGGGGGGGGGGTCAGAGTGGGGTGATCGGGGTCAGCCAGCCGGGGTGGGGAGTGGGGTGATCGGGGGCCAGCCGGGGGGAGGGTCGGAGTGGGGTGATCGGGGTCAGCCAGCCGGGGTGGGGAGTGGGGTGATCGGGGGCCAGCCGGGGGGGTCAGAGTGGGGTGATTGGGGGTCGGGGTGGGGAGTGGGGTGATCGGGGGCAGCCAGCTGGCCCACAGCCTCCCCCCTCCCCCCTCTGACCACTAGCCCCCACTCCTCACCCAGAGTGGGGGCCGGAACCCAGGAGTCCTGTTACCCCAGCCAGGCTCCTTACAGCTTTGGGGCCTGGGGGTCTCCCCGATGTGGCGCCTCTGTCCTGCGCCCTGGGGAGGGGGAAGCATTTGAACCAATAAAGGGCCTCGAAAGACAGCGCGAAATGGCCCTGGGCTCCCTCCAATTCAATGGATCCCAGCTCCCCCGGCCCCCTGCCCCCCCAATGCCGCTGGCTCTGGGGCGGAGCGGGAGGGGGGCTGGTAGCCAAATCTAACTGGGTGGAAGTCACTGCCTGTGCACTGGCAGGACCAGAGAGAGAGCTGGCCCCCAACCTACCCCCTTCCCCACTCACCCCAACATCCCAACCCCCAACCTACCCCCTTCCCCACTCACCCCAACATCCCATCCCCCAACCTACCCCCGTCCCCACTCACCCCAACATCCCATCCCCCAACCTACCCCCTTCCCCACTCACCCCAACATCCCATCCCCCAACCTACCCCCTTCCCCACTCACCCCAACATCCCAACCCCCAACCTACCCCCTTCCCCACTCACCCCAACATCCCGGCCCCCAACCTACCCCCTTCCCCACTCACCCCCAACATCCCATCCCCCAACCTACCCCCTTCCCCACTCACCCCAACATCCCAACCCCCAACCAACCCCCGTCCCCACTCACCCCAACATCCAACCCCCAACCTACCCCCTTCCCCCCTCACCCCAACATTCCCTCCCCCAACCTACCCCCTTCCCCACTCACCCCAACATCCCATCCCCCAACCTACCCCCTTCCCCACTCACCCCAACATCCCATCCCCCAACCTACCCCCTTCCCCACTCACCCCAACATCCCTTCCCCCAACCTACCCCTTCCCCACTCACCCCAACATCCCATCCCCCAACCTACCCCCTTCCCCACTCACCCCAACATCACCTCCACAACCCTACCGCTTCCCCACTCACCCCTACATCCCAACCCCCAACCTACCCCCTTCCCCACTCACCCCAACATCCCATCCCCCAACCTACCCCCTTCCCCACTCACCCCAACATCCCATCCCCCAACCTACCCCTTCCCCACTCACCCCAACATCCCATCCCCCAACCTACCCCCTTCCCCACTCACCCCAACATCCCATCCCCCAACCTACCCCCTTCCCCACTCACCCCAACATCCCATCCCCCAACCTACCCCTTCCCCACTCACCCCAACATCCCGGCCCCAAACCTCCCACTTCCCCACTCACCCCAACATCCCAACCCCCAACCTACCCACTTCCCCACTCACCCAACATCCCATCCCCCAACCTACCCCCTTCCCCACTCACCCCAACATCCCGGCCCCCAACCTACCCCATTCCCCACTCACCCCAACATCCCATCCCCCAACCTACCCCCTTCCCCCCTCACCCCAACATCCCATCCCCCAACCTACCCCCTTCCCCACTCACCCCAACATCCCGGCCCCCAACCTACCCACTTTCCCACTCACCCCAACATCCCATCCCCCAACCTACCCCCTTCCTCACTCACCCCAACATCCCAACCCCCAACCTACCCCTTCCCCACTCACCCCAACATCCCAGCCCCCAACCTATCCCCCAACCCCCACATCCCAACCCCCAACCTATCCCCCAACCCCCACTCACCCCAACATCCTGGCCCCCAACCTACCCCCTTCCCCACTCACCCCAACATCCCAACCCCCAACCCCCCCCTCACCCCAACATCCTGGCCCCCAACCCACCCCCTTCCCCACTCACCCCAACATCCCAGCCCCCAACCTACCCCCCTCCCCACTCACCCCAACATCCCAACCCCCAACCTACCCCCCTCCTCTCTCCCCCCAACATCCCGGCCCCCAACCCACCCCCTTCCCCACTCACCCCAACATCCCAGCCCCCAACCTATCCCCCAACCCCCACATCCCAACCCCCAACCTATTCCCTAACCCCCACTCACCCCAACATCCCGGCCCCCAACCCCCCCCTCACCCCAACATCCCATCTCCCAACCTACCCCCCATCCCCCACTCACCCCAATATCCCATCCCCCAAACTACCCCCATCTCCCACTCAATCCAACATCCTGGCCCCCAACCTGCCCTTCCCCCCTCCCCAGCAGCTGCAGCCTCCCGGCCCCTCACCAGTGCCCTCTGCCGGGTCTGGCTGCCGGCTCCCATCCGCTCTGGCTAGGCCCCTGCCCTGGCACAACTGCCCCGCTCCTGCCAGCGCTCTGCCATGGCCGTGTCCCCCCAGGTGCCCGGCGCCCCCGACACCATGTTCTCGGAGGAGCGGAAGGAGGGCAGCCCCCGCTTCGGGAAACTCCACTTCCCCGTCGGCCTCTGGATCAACTCGCCCAAGAAACACTTCGTCAAGATGAGCCGTCGCTGGCCCAGCGTGGGCTCCGTCAGGTACCGGCCCCCTGCCCCCTGGAACGACCCCCATCCCTCCTGCCCCCTGGAACGGCCCCTCCCCTCCTGCCCCCTGGAACAGCTCCCCTCCCTCCTGCCTCCTGGAACGGCCCTCGTCCCCCCTGCCCCCTGGAACAGCCCCCCTGCCCCCTGGAATGGCTCCCCTGCCTCCTGCCCCCTGCCCCCTGGAACGGCCCCCATCCCTCCTGCCCCCCCGGAGTGCCCCACAGCCCTCCTACCCTGGTATCCAGCCCCCTGGATCAGCCCCACGGGCCCATCTACCCCTGTATCCAGGCCCCTCCTGCCCCCAGATCAGACCTGTGGGCTCATCTACCCCAGTATCCCTCCCTCTCCCTGCCCCCCAATCACACCCACAGGCCCATCTATCTCAGTATCTTGCCTCCTTCCTGTCCCCCCAGTCAGTCCATGGGCCCATCTCCCCCATTATTGCCCCCTTCCTGCCCCCCAGGCCAGCCCCCCAGACCCCTCCAGCCCACCCTCCCAGCCTCCCCGCTCCGCTCAGAGCAATGGGCCCATGTAACCCGGCCTCCCGCCTTCCCTCCCCAGGTCCACCTCCTCGGACACCGCCAGCCGGGGCAGCGAGCCGGTGGAGCTGCGGCCCCCCGGCAAGGCGAAGGCGGGCCGCCACCCGCGCCGCCCCACCCGGTTCCCCCGCAGCACCAGCAGCGGGGCGGGCGTGGGGGGCGGGCGCTGGGGCAGCGAGAAGAAGCTGGCGGATCTCATCGACCCAGTGCCCGAGGACCTGGTGGAGCTGTCCAGCCAGCCGCAGCTGCCGGGCATCCTGAAGATCTTCGGGGGCGCCATCTCCCGGGGCGCCAACTACAAGAGCGTGCTGGCCACGCCGCGCTCCACGGCGCGCCAGCTGGTGCGGGAGGCGCTGGAGCGCTACGGGGTGGCGCCGGAGGAGGAGGAGGGGGGCTACGTGCTGTGCGACGTGGTGGGCCGCTTCGAGGGGCCCGGTGGGGCCTGGCAGGCCGAGCACCTGCGCCCCGTGGGCGACACCGAGCGGCCCCTGGTGCTGCAGGACGTGTGGAAGCCCAAGGCCGGCCTGTCGCGGCGCTTCGAGGTGCGGCGGCGGCGTGACGTGGAGAGGGTTGGAGAGGCCGAGGATAACGAGACGGCGGGTGAGGCTGCGGTGGGGGCTGCCCCCATCCCCTAGGTTGTCCCAGGCCGGGAGTCATGGGTCCCCTGGGCATGCTAGGCTGGGAGCCACGGGACCCCCGGGCATGCCAGGCCGGGAGCCACAGGACCCCGGTCATCTCCCAGCCAGAAGTTATGGGGTCCCCCAGTCATCGTCCATCTCAGAGACATGCCCCCTCATCTTCCTGCAGCCAGGAGCCACGGGACTCTCTGTCGTCCCCAAGTTCGGAGCCATGGGGCCCCCCCAGTTATGTCCTGCCTTGGAGCTACAGGCCTCAGGTTGTCCCCGGGGGTGGGGAGTCGGGTTGGGGATCCCTGAAACCCCTAGAGTGGGGAGCCGGACAGCTCCCTCTGAGGCTCCCCCTTCTCGCCCCCCCAGGCATCAACGCCCAGGCGCGGCGGCTGCAGAAGAGCCGCTCACGGGCGGCCTCGGGGGGCCCGGCCCCCAAGGAGCGGGCCGACAACTTGTCCCTGCGCCGCAGCATCAGCGACATGAACCTGAGCGCCCGCAAGCGGCGCGAGCGCAAGGCCGTGCTGAGCGTGGCGGGTGCCGAGGTGGGGCCGGCCGGCCGGCGAGGAGCAGGAGGGGGAGGTGGCCCCGGCCCAGGAGGCAGAGCCAGCGGACGGGGGCGCAAAGTCCGGGGAGGCTGAGGACTCGGTGGACGGGGCCAACCTGGAGCAGCTGTCCCAGTGCCTGATCCAGCCCCCCACCCAGCACCCCTACTTCCTGCTGCTGCTCGGCTGCGACAAGCAGGTAGGGCAGGGGGCTCTGTGGGGTGCTGGGCTGCAGGGAACGGGGTGGGGGTCAGCAGGGGGCGCTGGGCTGCAGGGGGCAGGGGCTCTGTGGGGTGCTGGGCTGCAGGGAGTGGGGCAGAGGCTCAGCAGGGGGTGCCAGGCTGCAGGGAGCAGGGTAGGGGGCATTGTGCTGTGGGGGGCACCAGGCTCGGGGGGGCAGAGTGGGGGCTCGGAAGGGGGCGCTGGGCTGCGGTGCAAGGTCAGTAGGGGGTGCTGACTCCAGCCCCCAAGACCATTTCCTCCCCACTATGGTTCAGCAGAGAGCATGCTGGGAGCATAGCTTTCCCATAATGCTTTGCACCCTCTGGGTCAACCTTGGGGGAGGGAAGGGTTGGTGGGAGCGCCCCAGGGTATGGGGGAGAGTGCAGTAATGGAAGAGCCCATTTTAACATAGGAAATAGGGGGCTTCCCAGAAGAGACAATTTTAGCCAACAAAAATGGGGGTGCAACAGCAGGATGGCCCATTTTCTCACAGAAACTGGGGGTGGGGCAAAAAGGGTAGAACCCATTTTATCATAGAGGGGATTCCTGGGAGAGCCCCCCGCCCTCCAAGAGTGGTGGGGTGCCACAGTGGGAGAGAGCCCACTCCCCCCTCCCCAAGGCCAGGGGTGGTGCAGCAGGAAAGCCCATTCCCCCCCAGACAGTGGGTGTTGTGCGGTGGGAGAGCCCATTCCCCCCCAGAGGGCAGGGATGGCATGGCAGGAGAGTCCATTCCCTCCCAGAGGGCAGGGGTGGCATGGCAGGAGAGTCCATTCTCCCCCAGAGGGCAGGGGTGGCATGGTGGGAGAGCCCGTTCCCCCCCAGAGGGCAGGGGTGGCATGGCGGAAGAGCCTGTTCCCCCCCAGAAGGCAGGCTGATGCTGTAGGAGAGCCCACTCCCCCCAGAGGGCAGGGGTGGCATGGCGGGAGAGTCCATTCCCTCTAGGGTGACCAGACAGCAAGTGTGAAAAATCAGGACGGGGGTGGGGGGTAATAGGAACCTATATAAGAAAAAGCCCCAAATATCGGGACTGTCCCTATAAAATCGGGACATCTGGTCACCCTAATTCCCTCCCAGAAGGCAGGGGTGGCATGGCGGGAGAGTCCATTCCCCCCCAGAGGGCGGGGTAGTGCTGTAGGAGAGCCCGTTCCCCCCAGAGGGCAGGGGTAGCATGGCGGGAGAGTCCATTCCCTCCCAGAGGGCAGGGGTAGCATGGCGGGAGAGTCCATTCCCTCCCAGAGGGCAGGGGTGGCATGGCGGGAGAGTCCATTCCCCCCCAGAGGGCGGGGCAGGCCCGCTTTCGATGGCACTCCCGTGTTTTGACGCCATTTTCCCCCCGTCGCCCCCCAGGATTTTGTGATCTATGTGATGACTCGGCGCCGGCACGTCTTCGGGCGCCGCCCCCAGCCCGACAAGGGGGGCTACGTGGACACCTTCCTCTGCGCCCCGGACATCCTGCCCCGCCACTGCTGCGTGCGGGAGGCCGAGCCGGCCCCGGGGCCGGCCCTGGTGCGGCCCTTCCGGGGGGCGGCCGTCACCCTCAACGGGGGGGCCCTGGTGCGCGAGGCGGCGCTGCACCCCGGGGACCTGCTGGGGCTGGGCCAGCACTTCCTCTTCATGTACAAAGACCCCCGGACCCCCCAGCCCCGGCCGGCCTGGCTGCCCCGGCCCTGGGTCTCGCCCGGGCTGGCGGGTGCCTTCTCGTGCCAGGCCTGCGGGCGCTCCCTCCAGGAGAGGCAGGACGCCTTCCAGGCCTACGTGGAGAGCCGGGAGCCCGAGCTGCGCTACCGGCCCCAGGAGGAGGAGGCGCTGCTGAGGGAGATCGTCCGGCTCCAGGGGGCCACCGCCTTCAACCTGGCCCCGGCCTTCCTCCTGGGCCTGTGCCTGGAGCACTCCACCCGCGTGCTGGAGCCCAGCCACTTCCCCCGCCTGGTGGCCAGGATGGCCCAGCTGATCAAGGAGGCCGTCTGGGTAACGAGAGGGGGGTGGGACAGGGGATCGGGGCTGGGGAGCAGCAGTGGTGGACTAGCCACTGGGACAACGGGGCCCTGTGCCCAGGCTCCCAGCCAATTGGGGGGCCCTGGAAAAATGGGGGCCCCAACCCGCTCTGCCCACCCACCCAGCGCTCCTACCAGGGGCATGGGGGCTTGGAGTGCCGGGTGGGGGACCCCATGTCCCCAGCAGCAGCACACGGGGGTGGGGATGGACTGCAGGTAGAAGGGGTGGGGAAGGGGCCCCACTTGGTCTGGCCCAGGGCCCCACAAAACCCCAATCTGCCCCTGGGGGTCAGGGACTCCTCCCAGAGTGGGGGAAGGGCAGAGAGAAGAATGGCTGGGGGCAGGGCCCCCTGTGTATCCCAGGGTGGGGGCAGGGCTGGGGGTGGGGGCCCCCATGTGTATCGGGGGGCAGGGCTGGGGGAATGTGACGGCAGCCCCAAGGCCCGTTCCGGATCAGCTCTTTCTTCCCTGCCAGGAGAAGATCAAGGAAGTCGGGGACCGGCAGCCGGAGAAGTGAGTGAGACCCCAGGACCCTGGCCACACCCCACCCTGGGCATGGGGGCTCCCTGTCTCGCCCCCCTCTGCGGCAGCGGCCAGGGTGGGGGGAGCTCTGTCCTCGGACTCCAGCCCCACGCCAGAGGGGTTGTATCTTAGTGCCGGGCGAGGGGACCCCAGATACCCAGCCCCCGCACCCACCCCAGAGGGGCAGTTAACCCCTTCAGAGCTGAGTATGTCCCATTGGAAGCTGCTAAGAATTGGACAGGGTCCCAAAGGGCCTGGGGAGGGGGGAGGGTGTCCCAACAGCTCAGATGATCCCCCAGTCGCTCCCCCCACCCCTCTCTCTCCTCCAGCCAGCAGGACAAGGGCCTGGTGGGGGTGCTCAGCATCGAAGAGGTGGCGGCCGACTTGCGCCCCCTGATGCTCTGGATGGCCAACGCCATGGAGCTGCTCAACCTGGTCCAGAGGAAAGTGCTGGACATGGAGAAAGAACTCGACCTGGAGGGTGAGCAGGACGCCTGGGTTCTCTCCCCAGCTCTGGGAGGGGAGTGGGGGCTAGTGGTTAGAGCGGGGGGGGGGGTTGGGAGCCAGGGTTCTCTCCCCCATAGGGGATGGTGGGGTGAATCCCACAGGGATGGGATGAGCTCGGCAGCGAGCGCAGCTCACAGAGCCCCACGTCCGACCCCCTTTGTCCTCTCCAGGAAGTTCCCATGATGCTTTGCTGTCCAGCGACCTGGAGACCTGCGACGAGGCCATGGCGGTGCTGGACGAGGTCATCATGTCCACGTTCCAGCAGTCGGTGTATTACCTGACCAAGGTGAGCTCAGCCCCCCTGCAGCCCAGCGCCCCCTAGTGCAGCCCTAGGGCATGGGGCCAGCCCTGCCCGGCCGGGGAGAGCCCCCTGCTGAGCCCCCCGCTCCCTGCAGCCCAGCGCCCCCTAGTGCTGCCCTAGGGCATAGGGGCCCATCCTGCCTGCCTCGGGAGAGCCCCCTGCTGAGCCCCCTGCCCCGCTCCCTGCAGCCCAGCACCCCCTAGTGCTGCCCTAGGGCATCGGGGCCCGTCCTGCCTGCCTGGGGAGAGCCCCCTGCTGAGCCCCCTGCCCCGCTCCCTGCAGCCCAGCGCCCCCTATAGCCCTGCTGGCTCATTGCCGCCCATGCCCCGTGTTTAACCCTTTCCTTTCTGGGCAGACGCTGTACTCGGCCCTGCCCGCCCTGCTGGACAGTAACCCCTTCACTGCCACGGCGGACCTGTCCCACGCCCAGGAGCTGAGCACCATGCCCCAGGGCATCCGTGGCACCCTGGCCATCTACCAGGCCACGCTGGAGCTGACCCGGGAGTGTGAGCTACACCCCGACCTGGTATCCCAGACCTTCGGCTACCTCTTCTTCTTCTCCAACGCCTCCCTCTTCAACACCCTCATGGAGAGAGGTGAGGGGCTGGGGGCCCGGACGCCTGGGTTCTCTCCTGCTCTGGGAGGGGAGTGGGGTCTAGTGGTTAGAGCAGGGGAGCTGGGAGCCAGGACTCCTGGGCTCTCTCCTGCTCTGGGAGGGGAGTGGGGTCTAGTGGTTAGAGCAGGAGGGGCTGGGGGCCAGGACACCTGGGTTCTTTCCTGCTCTGGGAGGGGAGTGGGGTCTAGTGGTTAGAGCAGGGGAGCTGGGAGCCAGGATTCCTGGGCTCTCTCCTGCTCTGGGAGGGGAGTGGGGTCTAGTGGTTACAGCAGGGGGAGCTGGGAGCCAGGACTCCTGGGTTCTCTCCTCGGCTCTGACAGAGGCTCTGTTCTCATGAGCCAGACTCAGTGAATCACAGGCAGCCCGAAATCCCAGCCACCCTCCCCCTGTTTCCTCCCATTGTCCCATCCCCGGATCAGCAGGAAGGCAGCTCTTTCCTGGCCATGGGCCCCGGGGCGGAGCAGGGCAGGAAATGGGTCCGTGCCAGGAACCGGGGCAGGAGGGGCAGGAGGGCAGGGGGCTCAGTCAGTGGGGGGCCAGGAACCACTGTGGGGTTGGGAAAGTTTGATCAGAGGGGTATTGGGGGGGTTGCTGGGGCTACCCCAAATCCTGACTCTGAGGCAGGGCACCCAGCTGTGTCTCTTCCCCCAGTCTCAGCCCCTGGCTCCCTGCCCCCCACCTCTCCTCCACCCCCACCGACCGTTGCACCCCCGCCCCCACATCACAGTCTGCTTCACCCCCTGCCCCCTCGTACCGCTCATGTCTCATGGTGGGTGAGTGGTCAGGACACGGGGATGGGCGGGGGTGGGTGGGTGGATGGATGGATGGAGGTTGGGAAGGTGGATGGATGGGAGGAAAGGCGGGAGGACGTCTGGGAGGGAAGGGGGGGATGCCCGGGATGGGAGGTGGGGGGACGGATGAGAAAGAAGGTTGGGGGGTGGCCGGTGGGAAGGTGGGGGGACGGCTGGGGAGGAAGGTGGGGGTGTAGGTGGAAGGGAAGGCTGGGGGACGTCTGAGAGGGAAGTGAGGGGACGCCCGGGAGGGAAGGCGGGGGGATGGATGGGAGGGAAAGTCGGGGGACTGGCCCGGGGAAAGGTGGGGGGACGGATAGGAGGGAAGGTCGGGGGTGGCCGGGGGAAAGGTGGGGGGACAGATAGGAGGGAAGGTCGGGGGTGGCCGGGGGAGAGGTGGGGGGACACCCGGGAGGGAAGGTCGGGGGTGGCCAGGGGAAAGGTGGGGGGACGCCCGGGAGGGAAGGTCGGGGGTGGCCGGGGGAAAGGTGAGGGGACGGATAGGAGGGAAGGTCGGGGGTGGCCGGGGGAAAGGTGGGAGGACGGATAGGAGGGAAGGTCGGGGGTGGCCGGGGGAAAGGTGGGTGGATGGATAGGAGGGAAGGTCGGGGGTGGCCGGGGGAAAGGTTGGGGGACGCCCGGGAGGGAAGGTCGGGGGTGGCCGGGGGAAAGGTGGGGGGACACCCGGGAGTTAAGGTGGACAGATAGATGGACGGGTGGGTTGGAGGGCGGATGGGTGGCTGGATCTGCCCCAGGGTGGGGCCGAGGCCCAGCTGCCCTGGGGGTCCCATCCAGCCCCACCCTGCCGTGACTGTGGGTCTCCTGCTCCCGGCGCCAGGCACCGGGGGGCCCTTCTACCAGTGGGCAAAGGCCGTGCAGATCCGCACCAACCTGGACCTGGTGCTGGACTGGCTGCAGGGCGTGGGGCTGGGCGACATCGCCGCCGAATTCTTCCGCAAGCTCTCCACCACCGCCAACCTGCTCTGCGTCCCCAAGACCAGCCTGGTCAAGGTGAGGGGCCGCCTGCAGGGGGCGCCGCAGAACTGCACCAGTGGGGAATGGGGTCCGGGACCTGTCCCCTCTAGGGGGCGCCAGCTCCCATCCGGCCCCAGGGCGGGGACTGGCTGGCTCAGGGGGGCGGGGAATGGGGCCCGGGGCCTGTCCCCTCTAGGGGGCGCCAGCTCCCATCCGGCCCCAGGGCGGGGACTGGCTGGCTCGGGGGGCGGGGAATGGGGCCCGGGGCCTGTCCCCTCTAGGGGGCGCCGGCTCCCACCCTCCTGCAGCTCCCAGGGATCTCACCGTCTCTCTGCTCCCCCCAGGCTACCTGGTCCCGGCTGCGCAGCGACTACCCGGCCCTGACGCCCGCCCAGCTCCACCATGTGCTGAGCAACTACCACCTGGGGCTGGGGCGCCCGTACCCCGAGGGCTGGAGCCCCCCGCCCGAGGAGAGGGAGGAGATGGCGAACAGTGAGTGCCAGTCCCCCACCAACCCGCAGCCCCTGCCAGCCCTGCCCCCCAGCTCTGCCAGCCCCCACCACCCCTGACCCGCAGCCCCCACCACCCCAGCCCTGCCCCCCGCCCTGCCAGCCCCCCTCTCCCGACCCGCAGCCCCCGCCAGCCCAGCCCTGCCCCCCAGCCCTGCCAGCCTCCCCCACTCTGACCCACAGCCCCCGCGAGCCCAGCCCTTCCCCCCCCAGCTCTGCCAGCCCCCCTCACTCCTGGCCCGCAGCCCCCGCCCGCTCTCACCCCTCTCCCCTCCCCCAGGCGAGATCTTCGAGAGTTTCTCTGACCACCCGCCCCTGATCCTGCCCAGCGAGGGGTTCCGGCTCTGCCCCGCGGCCCCGGTGACGGACGACGCCCTCCACCACCAGCTGTGCCGCCTGCGCCGCTTCCTCTGGGACCTGGAGCAGGCCTCGCTGCCAGCCAACCAGCGGGCGGCCCATGGGCTGGAGGGCGGCCAGTGAGCGAACCTGGCACCGAGCGCCTGCCGACGCCCCCCCCACCTTCCCGGGCTCCCCGGCGGGGGACGGGGGTGTCAGACATCGTAGGGCCTGGACAGCGACGGGGGGGCGTCACCCAAAGTGTCTCCCCTCCGGGAAAGCGGGGACCCCGATGGGATCCCCTGGTGCTGGGCTTGGAACGAACTGTGTATTCCAATAAACCGCGTCTCTGTGTCAGCACCCGTCTCTGCCAGCAGGGGGCGCTGGGGGCGTCTCCCTGCAGGGGTGTCTGAGGGTGTCAGCCAGAGCCCAGTGCTGCCCCTGCTGGTGTGTTTGTGGTGGGGGCTGGGGGCCAGGACTCCTGGGTTCTCTCCCTGGCTCTGGGAGGGGAGTGGGGCCTAGTGATTAGAGCATGGGGGGGGGGGCTGGGAGCCAGGACTCCTGGGTTCTCTCCCCGGCTCTGGATGAAGAGTGGGCCCTAGTGGTTAGACATTGGGGGGCCTGGGAGCCAGGACTCCTGGGTTCAGGCCCTGGCTGGGGAAGGGGAGTGGTGTCTAGTGGTCGGAGCGGAGCTGGCCCAGCTGGGTCTATATTTATCAATGGCGTCAGTCCCGAGCGTGATTTAATCCTGGAAACTTTAGCTGGGGAAAGACGCATGAGCTCATCTCGCCCGGCTGCAGGCCACCCCACCTCCCAGCACCCAGCCCTGCCCCCGAACCGCCCATCAGGCACCCGGGGGGGGATCAGTCCCCCAAGAGGTGAAGGGAAAGAACCCCGGAGTCCTGGCTCCCAGCCCCCCTGATCTACACCCTAGACACCACGTCCGTCCCCCGTCCCCCCGGCCAGAGCTGGAGATGGAACCCAGGAGTCCTGGCTGCCCCTCCCCTCCCCACCCCACACTCCAGTAGGGGGCAGAGCCCATCTCACCCCCACCCGGTTTTTCCCTGGAGCTGGGGTTGGGGGGGAACATGGGGGTACAGGGCCAGGCAGATGTGGGGTCCAGGAGTGGGGTGGGAGGGACCGTGGCTGGGGGCAGGGTGGGCATCAGGCCGGCTTTAAATACCTGCAGCTGAAACCGATCCGCAGCGTCAGTGAAATCCAGCTCGGCCCAGACAGCCAGAGACAGGTGCCACCTGTCGCGGGATCCCCCAGCGCCCCACTGCAGCCGCCGGCAAAGGGCAAAGGGCACCCGGCGCGCTGGTCCCTGGCTCGCCCTCCGCACGGCCCCACAACCGCCCTCCGCACGGCCCCACAGCTCAGCCCCAGCTCCCAACACGTGTGTCCAGGCCACACCTACTGCGACAGGGCCCCGATCTCAGTGACTCTGTGTCTGGGCAGCGCCCGGCCCGACGGGGCCCCGATCTCGGTGACTCTGGGTCTGGGCAGCGCCCGGCCCGACGGGGCCCCGATCTCGGCGACTCTGTGTCTGTGATTTGGGTGAGGAGTTCAGGTGCTGAGCCAGGAATAGGACCCAGGAGTCCTGACTGAAGGTGCAACAGTCACATCCCCCTCTAGTGGCCAAACCTAGGACGCCTGGGTTCTCCAGGCTCTGGGAGCGGGGTGGGGACTAATGGTTAGAGCAGGTGGGGGGAGGGAGGTGCCAGGACTCCTGGGTTCTCCGGGCTCTGGGAGCGCGGTGGGGACTACTGGTTAGAGCGGAGAGGAGGGCGGTGCCAGGACTCCTGAGTTCTCGGGCTATGGGAGGGGGATGAGGACTACTGGTTAGAGCGGGGGGGAGGGAGGTGCCAGGACTCCTGGGTTCTCTCCCCGGCTCTGGGAGGGGGGTGAGGACTAATGGTTAGAGCGGGGGGGAGGGAGGTGCCAGGACTCCTGGGTTCTCGGGCTCTGGGAGGGGGGTGGGGTCTAGGGCCAGCCCAGGGGGCGGGTCCCTGCTGAGCCAGCAGCGCGTTCCTGCCCGCGAGTGGCGGTGTCCGGTGACCGGCAGGTGGGGCCTTTTCACACGGGGGGGGGGGCAGGTGGCAGCTGCCGCCCCCCCCATGGGGGCAGCTGTGACATCACCGGCCCGAGGTCCTCCCGCCCCCCAGCCTGCAGAGCCCGCCCGTGACCGGCCCCAGCACCCCCCACGCAGCCGGGCCGGGACCCGCGGGGAGAGACCGACCGAGCCGGGCCGGACAGCGACCGGGACAGTCACCGCGCGGCGCTGGTGGGTGGGACCCCGAGCCCCCAACCTTCCCTCTGGGGCTCCCGAGCCCCCCAACCTTCCCTCTGGGGCCCCCGACCCCCCAACCTGCCGCCTGGGGCCCCCGAGCCCCCAACCCGCCCTCTGGCCCCCGTAACCCCCCAACCTGCCATCTGGGACCCTCCGATCCCCCCAACCTTCGCTCTGGAGTCCCCTGATCCCCCACAACCCACCCCCTGGGGCCCCCGACCCCCCCAACCCACCCTCTGGCCCCCGTAACCTCCCAACCTGCCATCTGGGACCCCCAACCTGCCCACTGGCCCCCGTAACCCCTCCAACCGACCATCTGGGGCCCTCCGAACCCCCCACCTGTATTCTGGGCCCCCTGATCCGCCACAACTCGCCCCCTGGGGCCCCCGATCCCCCCAACCCTCCCACTTGGGCCCCCGATCTCCCAACCTGCCCCCCAGTCTCTCCAACCCATCCCCTTGAACTCCCAATCCCCTCAACCCGCCCCCTGAAGCCCCAGATTCCCCCGAGCCCACCTCCTGGACCCCCCAACCTGCTCTCTGGGTTCCCATGATGGACTCAGCCTGCCCCCTGGGTCCCCAGATCCCCCCAAATCACCCCCTGGGGCAGCCAATCTCCCAACCTCCCCCCTGGAGCCTCCAACCTGCCCCCTTGAGACCAGATTCCCCCAACTTGCCCCCTGCAGCCCCTGATACCAGCAATCCCCCCAATCTGCTCTCTGGGGCCCCAGATCCCCCAACCTGACCCCTGATACCTCCAACCCACCCCCTGGGCCCTGCTATCCCCTCACCTGCTCTCTGGGGCCCTGTCATCCCCAACCCACCCCCGGGGGCCCCCTGATCACCCAACCTGCCCCCTGGGGGCCCCATCCTGCCTCCTGGAGCCCCCTGATCCCTCCAAACTGCTTCCTGAAGCCCCCAATCCCCAAACCTGCCCCATGGGGCCCCCATTCTCCCAAACCTGCTCCCAGGAGCCCCCCAAATCCCAAACTTCTCCCCAACCTGCCCGCTAGAGCCCCCAATCCCCACTATCCACCCCTTGGGGCCCCCTGATCCCCCAACCTTCCCCCTGGGCCCCCCCGATCCACACCTTGGCCCCTAGGTCCCCCAACTGGATCCCCCAAACCTGACCCCATCCTCTCCCCAATCCTGACCCCCCCCAGTTGATCTCCCTTCACCCAGTCCTGCCCCAGCCCCCCGCAATCTGCCCCTCAAGACATCCCTGCCCTCAAACCTGTCCCAATCCCTTTTCCCAAAAAATCTGATCTCCCAAATCTGACCCCCTATAGCCCCCCTGAAATCTGACCCCTAGATCCTCATGTCCCAGAATGTGCCCCACCAGATCCCCCCAAACCCCACTGCCTGACCCCCTGCCCCATCCCCCCAAATCTGCCCCCCAGATAGGCCTCCCTCTTAACTGTCCCATCCTGCCCCCCAAACTCCCAAAATTGGCCCCCGGATCCCCCCATCCCTTTGTTCTGCTCCCCCTCCAAACAGAGCCCCCTAGATCTGTCCTCCCCGCCCCAGCTCCCCACCCCCCCAGCAAGGAACCGGGGTGTGGGTGTCTAGAATTAAAATGACCCCCTATGCAGGGAATAATCTGTCCCAACAGGATTAGAGCTGGGGGCGGGGGGCTGGGAGCCAGGACTCCTGGGTTCTATCCCAGCTCGGGGGGGACTGGGAGCCACTGAGTGGAAGTTTTTGAGAGTTCCCTGCCCCCCATTATCCAGCCCTGGGGCATTTCCATCCCCCTCAACTTATGGGGGCCCCTCTCTCAGGGGAGGGGTTGTTCAGTCACAAGCTCCATCTGTGACCCCCCCGTTCTCCTTCGGTCTCTCCTCCCTGCTGGATTGTTTTGGGGTCCCCCCAGGCCAAGGTGGCCGGCCAGGTGTCCCCCCCTTCGCGCTTGACACCCCCAGCCCAGACCATGACCCTGTTGGCCTCCGAGCGCTCCATGCTGATCCGCAGCAAGTTCCGATCCGGTGAGTGGGGCTGGGGAACGGGCCCCCCAGCGCAGGGGCTCGAGGGGCAGATGGTAAAGCGGGGGGCTGGGAGCCAGGACTCCTGGGTTCTCTCCCGGCTCTGGGAGAGGAGTGGGGTCTAGTGGTTAGAGCAGGGGGGCTGGGAGCCAGGGACCCAGGCGTGCCAGACAGCAGATCCCCTGGGTCTCCAAGGCCTCCTTCTGGCCTACCTGAGGTCCCGCCTCTGCCCGGATGCCTGGGTCCCAGAGCTGAAGGGATTCTCCAGCTGGGGGGAGGGGGGTGTCTGTGAGCAAAACAACCCTGCCCCCTCCCGGCTGCTGCACAGCCCAGGCCCTGGTTTAGCCACAAAGGGTGGGGAAGGATGGGGGGTGAATGGCACCAATGGGGAAAGGGGGCAGCATGATTCCCCAACCCCCATGGTCATAACTGCCCCCCTCCCAAGCTCTGTGCTGCAGCTCCCCTCCCACCTCCCAGCCCCCTCTGCTGGGAGATATTAGCCAGCCCTGCGGGGGTTAATGAATCAGGATTCCCCCCACCCCGCGACGCCTGGAAATGAGCTGCTTCACTTCCTGTCCTAAATCTCCTCTTGGCTGCCTGTTCAACAGCTGGCTGCAGCCACCCCAGAGCCAGCCGCAGCCCACGGGATCAGAGCTAGAGTCTGCAGTTTAGCGCCCTCTGCCGAGCCCCCACCCCACCCCCTGCAGCCCAGAGCCCCCCGCCGAGCCCCCCGCCGAGCCCCCCGCCCTGCTTCCCGCTGCCCAGCGCCCCCTGCTGAACCCCCACCCCACCCCCTGCAGCCCAGCGCCCCCTGCCGAGCCCCCACCCCGCTCCCTGCACCACAGGCCCCCCCGCTGAGCCCCTGGGGGTATTCCATTGGTGGGGGGCTATATGGGGTGGGGAGAGGGTGGTTCTGTGGGGGGCAGGGGGGTCTCATGTTACCAGCTCCCGAAATAGCTCTCACTCCCCTCACCCCAGCTGCCACCCGCCAGACACCTGCTGGGGGGGGGGGAGGGACAAGAATAGATGGGAGCACCACGCCCCTCCCCCTCCTCTGCCTGCTCCCCTCCCGTCCCTCCTCTTCCCCCACCTGCCCTGCCTTCTCTCCACCCCATCCTCTGCTCCCCCCACCCCATGCACCCCAATCCCATACCCCTCCCCCCGTTTCCCCCCATCCATCCTGAATGGGACCTGAGAGACAGCGGGGACTGGTGGAGGGTGAGGGGGGGCTGCCCAGGATTGTGGGGTTGCAAGCAGAGCTCTGGGGGGGAACCCCTGGGACGTGGGCGATGGGGCTGGTGGTCTCACCCCCCCTGACTGTGTCCTCCCTCCCCCAGTGCTGCAGCTCAGGATGCAGCATCGCAGATCCCAGGAGCAGCATCTCCTGACACGTGAGTGGGCCCAAGGAGGAGGAGCTGGTAAGGGGGGGCCCAAGGAGGAGGGGCTGGCAAGGGGGGACCCCAGAAGGGCTGGTAAGGAGGGGGTCGATGGGGGAGGGATGGGGGGAGCAGGGAGATGGTGGGTAACCAAGCACAGCATATCTGGGAGGGAGGGCCCCCCCACTCACAGCCATCCTTGGCTTCCAGGGACACTTCTCCTACTGAGGGTGACAGGCTCTAACCTTCCCATCTCTCCCTGCAGCTCTGACCAAGCCCCCCCCAACCTACGTGGAGGTGAACGGAACCCCAGAGCAGAGCCGGGTGAGCAAGCGGGGCAGCCTGGGGGCAGGGGAGGCTTGTGTGGCTATGTTGCTGCTGCAAGGCAGGCTGGGTAATGGAATATGCAAATCATCCCCACCCACTGGAGGGTCTTAGAGTGCTGGAGACACATTCAGGTGGATGGGAGTCAAACTCCCAATTGCGCAGAGCGGGAAACTGAGCCACAGAGCGGGGAAGGGACTTGCAGGGGAGAGAACCCAGGAGTCCTGGTTCAAATACCCCCACACACTCTAACCACTAGACCCCATTCCCCTCCCAGAGCCAGGATAGAACCCAGGTGTCCTGGTTCCCAGTCCCCCTTCCCCGCCCCCAACCACTAGACCCCACTCCCCTCCCAGAGCTGGGGAGAGAACCCAGGAGCCCTGGCTCCCAGCCCCCACTGCTCTAACCACTAGACCCCACTCCCACCCAGCAACCAGCGCTCCTGCCCTGCTCCCCCCTGAGCACCCCGATACCCCCCCTCTTTGCTGCTCCAGGCTGTTCTGACCCCCGGTCCCGCCCCTTACAGGCTGACGAGACCCTGAAGGTGAAGGTCCAGACAAGAACCCACAAAGTGGGAGCTGCCAAGGGCCAGTTCACAGAAGGTAGGTGCCACCCGGACACCTGGGTCCCCAATCCCATGCTCCGGCTCACCTGGGGTCCCCCCCCACCAGGACACCTGGGTCCCCAATCCCATGCTCTGGCTCACCTGGGGTCCCCCTCATCCGGACACCTGGGTCCCCAATCCCATGCTCTGGCTCACCTGGGGTCCCCCCCACCAGGACACCTGGGTCCCCAGTCCTTTGCCCCAGCCCATCTGTGGCTCACCTGCCTGGCCGCCGGGGTACCTGGTTCCTTCTCCCAGATGGTTGGGTCCCATGACTGGCACAAACAGATCAGTGCATGGTACTTGGGTCCCACCCCCCATGGCCTGTGACCCCCATTCACTCTGTGCCCCCCCCCAGCAGAGTCTGGGGGGGACCCCTCAGAGCGGAAGGAGAAGAAGACGCGTCTGGCCGAGGATCTGAAGGAGAAACTCCTGCAACGGCCGGGGCCACTGGAACTCGTGACGAAAAACATCCTTTCCCTGGACGCCAGCCTCAAAGATGCTGTGAAAGGTACGGCAGGTGCCAGGACTCCTGGGTTCTCTCCTTGGCTCTGGGAGGGGAACGGGATTTAGTGGTGAGAGCAGGGGGCTGGGAGCCAGGATTCCTGGGTTCTCTCACCGGCTCTGGGAGGGGAACGGGGTTTAGTGGTGAGAGCAGGGGGCTGGGAGCCAGGACTCCTGGGTTCTCTCACTGGCTCTGGGAGGGGAACGGGGTTTAATGGTGAGAGCAGGGGGCTGGGAGCCAGGACTCCTGGGTTCTCTCACCGGCTCTGGGAGGGGAACGGGGTTTAATGATGAGAGCAGGGGGCTGGGAGCCAGGACTCCTGGGTTCTCTCCCCAGTTCTGGGAGGGGAGCGGGGTGTAGTGGTGAGAGCCGGGGGCTGGGAGCCAGGACTCCTGGGTTCTCTCCCCAGCTCTGGGAGGGGAGCGGGGTCTAGTGGTGACAGCAGGGGGGCTGGAGGCCAGGACTCCTGGGTTCTCTCCCTAGCTCGGGGAGGGGAGCGGGGTCTAGTGGTGACAGCAGGGGGGGCTGGAGGCCAGGACTCCTGGGTTCTCTCCCTAGCTCGGGGAGGGGAGCGGGGTCTAGTGGTGACAGCAGGGGGGCTGGAGCCAGGACTCCTGCATTCTCTCCCTAGCTCGGGGAGGGGAGCGGGGTCTAGTGGAGAGAGCTGAAAGCCAGGACTCCTGGGTTCTCTCCCTGGGTCTAAGGCTCAATGAGTGGCTGAAGGTGGACACGTTCTGGGAATAGGGGGCGCCGGCTCCTATCCCGGGCCAGGGCGGGGACTGACTGGCTCGGGGGGGCAGGTGAGATTTTTGAGACTTCTCTAATTCCCACCCCCCAGCAGCTGATCCTGCCCCTGGGACCTTCCTATTAGAGGAGGACCTCAGCAGCTCTTCATCGTCCTCCTCCTCTTCTTCCCCATGCTTCACCCCGTGCCGGGCGGGGGGACCTGGCAACCCATCCCCCCCCTCGGCCTCAGGGGCCGCTGTCCAGGTGAGATACATGGCGGAGGCCAGAGCTGGGCACAGGAGGGGGCTGCGGGTCGGGAGTGAGGGGCACCGGCAGAGCTGGGGGGGTTCCCTGGGTCTCTGCTGCCATCTGGTGTCTGGCTTTTCAAACTGCAGGTACTGCGCGGGGGTGGGGGGGCTGGGAGCCAGGACTCTTGGGTTCTATCCCGGCTGTGTGACTCCTTGGCTTTCTGGGCCTCTCTCCCTGCAGCCAGAGCTGCTGTCGATCCTGGAGTCCCAGCCCCCCTCGGCGCCTGCCCCAGACCCCGAATCCCAACCTCCTGGGGGTGGCCCCCCGGCTAAGGCCCCGGCCTTGCTGCCCAAGGTAGGTGCTGTGGTGGGGCCGGGAGTGGGGGGCTGTGGGACGAGGGGGGCAGGTCCCCAGCAGGAACTGGGAGGGGAATGTAGGGGGGCTGGAGCTGGGGTGTCCCAGCCAGGGGGTGGCTGTTGGCGGGTGGGTATTGGGGTGTCCCATTGGGGGGGTGTTGGGGTATCCCAGCGAGGGGATGGGGAAGAGGGACCAGCATTAAGAGTGGGGGGCAGAATTGGGGTGTCCCGGGGAGGGGTGGCATGTTGGGGTGTCCCAGCGAGGGGATGGGGAAGTGGGGCCAGCATTGAGAGTGAGGGGGGCAGAATTGGGGTGTCCCAGTGGGGGGGGTGAGGCTGGAGTTGGGGGGATCCCAGTAGGGGGATAGGGAGGGGGCCCCACTCAGCAGGTCCCAGCCACATTCTCCCCCCTCCCCAGGGCCCCCCACGCCCCAAGAAGGCGAAGGACCCCAAGCCCAAGGTGAGGAAGCTGAAGTACCATCAGTATGTGCCCCCCGCGGCCCGGCCCCCCCGGGCCCCGGCCCCCCTGGACGCCGCCTACGCCCGCCTGCTCCAGCAGCAGCAGCTCTTCCTCCAGCTCCAGATCCTGCAGCAGCAGCAGCCGCCGGCCCCGCCGGGGCCCCCCACAGCGCTGTGTGTGCCGGCCCTGCACCCCCTGAGCGCCAGGTACCCCCTGAACCCCCCTATAATCCCTGAGCACCAGGTATCCCCTTGTACCCCCTGAGTGCCAGGTACCCCCCCTGCACCGCCCTGCAACCCCCGAGTGCCAGGTACCCCCCCCTGCACCGCCCTGCACCCCCCAGTGCCAGGTACCCCCCCCTGCACCGCCCTGCACCCCCCAGTGCCAGGTACCCCCCCTTGCACCCCTTTGTACCCCCTGAGCGCCAGGTACCCCCTGAACCCCCCTATAGCCCCTGAGCACCAGGTATCCCCTTGTACCCCCTGAGTGCTAGGTACCCCCCTGCACCGCCCTGCACCCCCCAGTGCCAGGTACCCCCCCCCACACCGCCCTGCACCCCCCGAGTGCTAGGTACCCCCCGCACCCCTTTGTACCCCCTGAGTGCTAGCATTGTACCCCCTGAGTGCTAGGTACCCCCCCCCGCACTGCCCTGCACCCCCTGAGTGCTAGGTACCCCCCTTGCACCCCCCTGTACCCCCTGAGTGCTAGGTACCCCCCTTGCACCCCCTGTACCCCCTGAGTACTAGGTACCCCCCTGCACCGCCCTGCACCCCCTCAGTGCTAGGTACCCCCGCACCGCCCTGCACCCCCCAGTGCCAGGTACCCCCTGAACCCCCCTGCTCCCCCTGAGTGCCAGGTACCCCCCATGCACCCCTGATTGCTAGGTACCCCCCAACTCCCCCTGCACCCACTGAGTGCCAGGTACCCCCACAACCCCCACTGAACCCTCAATCCCCCCTCACTGACTCTGCCCCCCTCTAACTCCTCCTCTCTCTGCCCCCCCCCCAGTATTTCCCCAGATCCAGTGATCAGCTTCGCGGCCCCCCCAATTACCCTGGCAGCCCCCCCCACCCCTCCCACCCCTCCTGTGCCCCCCAAGCCTGAGCTGCTGCCCGCCAACCTGGATGACCTGACAGTGAGTGTGTCTGTGAGGGGGGGAAATCTGGGGGGACCCTGATCCTTCTCTTGCTCCTCCCTGGAGGCAGGGACTGGTGGGGGGCTGCCAGAGTGGAGGAGGAGGAAATGGGGAGTGGGGATGTGGGGGTTGGGAGGGAATGATGGAGGGTCATGGGTGTGGGGGGGTTATGAGGGGGTATTGGAGGGGTGGGGCTGTGAGGGGGGAGGGGTTATTGGAGGGGTGGGGGTGGGGCTGTGAGGGGGTGGGTGGGGGTTATTGGAGGGGTGGGGCTGTGAGGGGGTGGGAGGGGGTTATTGGAGGGGTGGGGGTGGAGCTGTGAGGGGGTGGGTGGGGGTTATTGGAGGGGTGGGGCTGTGAGGGGGTGGGAGGGGTTTATTGGAGGGGTGGGGGTGGGGCTGGGAGGGGCTGGGAGGGGGTTATTGGAGGGGTGGGGGTGGAGCTGTGAGGGGGTGGGAGGGGTTTATTGGAGGGGTGGGGTGGGGCTGTGAAAGGGTGGGGAGGGATAATGGGGGTAGGGAGATTGTGAGGGGCTGGAGGATGGGGGGTTCCCTTCTCCTCTGTCAAGAAGACATTCTTAGTGGGGGGGGTGGAATGGGGACCAAGGCCCCCTGACCCCCACTGACACCCCCCCTCCCCCCAGGTGTCAGAGCTCCGCCAGCAGCTGCGCCAGCGCGGGCTGCCCGTGTCGGGCACCAAGCCGGCCCTGCTGGAGCGGCTGAAGCCCTTCCAGGTGCGGGGGGCCCCGGGGCCGCCCCCCCCGGCCCTGCCCCCCGCCGACCGGGCACTGCGGGAGAAGCAGCGGCTCATCGACAGCCTCACCTGGGAGCTGCAGCGGGAGCAGCAGGAGGCCGACGACCTGCGGGAGGAGCTGCAGCTGCACAAGTGCCGGCGCGGCCGCCCGGAGGGGGAGCCCCTGCCCCCCTCGCCCCCAGCCAGCCACGGCCCCCAGGCCCCCGCCGGGGAGACGCCCGAGGGCACAGCGCCCAGGAGAGAGGGGTTCCTGGTGAGAGCTGGGGGCGGGGCTTGTGTGCCAGGGGTGGGGCATGATCAGGGGCGGGGCTTGTGTGCCAGGGGTGGGGCATGATCAGGGGCGGGGCTTGTGTGCCAGGGGTAGGGCCTGATTGGGGGCGGGGCTTGTGTGCCAGGGGTAGGGCCTGGTAGGGGGCGGGGCTTGTGTGCCGGGGTGGGGCATGATCAGGGGCGGGGCTTGTGTGCCAGGGGTAGGGCCTGATTGGGGGTGGGGCTTGTGTGCCAGGGGTGGGGAATGATCAGGGGCGGGGCTTGTGTGTCAGGGGTGGGGAATGATCAGGGCAGGGAGGATGGGCCAAATGGGAGGGGCATGTCAGGGGGTGTGGCCATACCATAATTGGAGTGGGCGGAGCAGTTGGGGGGCATTCCAGGGGAGAGGCTGAGGGGGCGGAGTCATGACAAGTTGGTAGGGGAGGGGCACTGGGAGGGAGGCGGAGCCATGCCAAGGAGGGAGGGCTATAGGGCCATGTGGGGAGCAGGGGATGAGCAGGGGGAACCTCAAATTTACCCCCATGTCCCTCCCCCTCCCTCAGGTTTTCTGCCCCCCTTCCTGTGAGCCAATCGGGGAGGACCTAGAACTGCCCCTGCAGATCACGGCCAGCCCCGCCCCGGCCCCCCGCTCCCTGGAGGAGGAGCTGCAGGAGGCCATCCAGAAAGCCCAGGTATGGGGGGGTCCCATATACCCAACCCCCGCACCCCACCCCAGAGGGGCCGTGTCCCCGTTTCTGCCCTTCACTCCCTTTCTGTCTCCTCGTCCACAGCTGGTCCCAAGTCAGTCGATCGAAGACATCCTGGAGGAGCCTCTGGCGTGTGCAGGTGAGACCCTGGGTACCCCCACTCCCCTCACCCCCCCACCCCAGTCTGGTGTACCGGGTGCCATGGTGCAGGGAGCGGGCTGGGGGCTCAGCAGGGGGCACTGGGCTGTGGGGAGCAGGGCAGGAGGTGGGGCTGTGAAGGGGTGGGGTAGGGGGCTCAGCAGGGGGCGCTGGGCTGTGGGGAGCAGGGCAGGAGGTGGGGCTGTGAAGGGGTGGGGTAGGGGGCTCAGCAGGGGGCACTGGGCTGTGGGGAGCAGGGCAGGAGGTGGGGCTGTGAAGGGGTGGGGTAGGGGGCTCAGCAGGGGGCGCTGGGCTGTGGGGAGCAGGGCAGGAGGTGGGGCTGTGAAGGGGTGGGATAGGGGGCTCAGCAGGGGGCGCTGGCCTGCAGGGCGCAGCTTGGAGGGGGTGCCATTCAGCATCCCATGTCCATCTAACCCCCCCGCCCCCTCTCCAGGTGATCTGCTCCCCACGGATGCCCCCTTGCTGCTCCCCACGGAGCCGCGCCGGCCCCCCTCGCCTCTCAGCCAGCAGGGGGCGCCCTGCAAGAAGCCCCGTCGCACCCCACCGGCAGCGGCCATCTTGGATTTCCCCAGCCACTACGACTTCCTCACCCCTCCCTCCTCCTCCTCCTCGTCTCCCTCAGACTCCCTGCGTGGGGTCTTCTCCCCGGAGCCCCCGGAGGGGCCCCCGTCACCCAGCCCCCGGCCCGCCTTCGACCCCGTCGATTGGCTGGAGGCCTTGACGTCTGGCCCGGCCTCGGGGCTGGGGCCCGGCACCCCTGGCGGCAGCAGCATCTTCTCCACTGACTTCTTTGACTCGCCCGAACTGAGCGTCAACCACATGATTGACCTGATGGTGGAGCAGTGGTAGGGGGTGCGGGCCCCCCTGGCCCGTCTACGGGGAGCCCCCCACCGCCACCCGAGAGACGCCAACAAAAAACACCAATGCAGGTGCCATCTTGGATGGGTGACGTCAACTCCAGGCACCATCTTGGGAGGAACTATTGTTTGTAGTGACGCCAAAACTGAGCGCCATCTTGGATGGTGGAACCATTGTTCAGGGTGACATCAACTCCAGGCGCCATCTTGGATGGGTGACATCTTGGATGAGTAGAAGCATTATTCTTGGTGACGTCAACTCGCGGCACCATGTTGGATGGGTGGAACCCTTGTTTGGCGCCATCTTGGATGTTTGGAACCATTACTCAGGGTGACATCAACTCTGGGTGCCATCTTGGATAGGTGAAACCATTGTTTGCAGTGATATCAATTCCAGATGCCATCTTGGATGGGTGAAACCATTGTTTGTATTTGACATCAGCTTGGGATGCCACCATTGATCGGTGAAGCCAACTGGATGCTATGTTGGGTGGATGAAACCATTGCTTGGGGTGATGCCAACTCCAGACACCATCTTGGATGGGTGAAGCCATTTTACTGGGTAATGTCAACACTGGATGCCATCTTGGATGGATTAAACCATTGCTCTTTTGGTTGTCAGCCCCAAGGGGCATCTTGGAAGGATCAAACTGTTGGTGTTCAGAGTGATACGGCGGGTGGCTGCCATCTTACATAAATCATACCACAAGTGTTCAGGGTCAACATCAGCTCTTGAATGGGTTAAGCCATTGTCTGGGGGTGATGCCAACTTCCACCCCCATCTTAAATGGATCAGACCACTGATGTTTGAGTCACGTCAGCTCTAGGTGCCATCTTGGATTGGTCCAGTCATTGGGGCTTGGGGGGATGCCAAGGCCAAATGCCCTCTTTATTTGGGCCGTACCATTTAATTGGACCTAAGTGTTTCATTGGCAGGCGGAAGGCAACTCCACCTGTGGGATGCCATCTTGTTTGGGACATACCACCTTTGACTCTGGTGTCTTATTGACCAGAGGGGAGGATGTGGAAACCATCTTAGTTTGGATTGTACCATCTTTGTACCTAGCTGGGTTGGGAGTGGAGAAGCCAACTCTAGACGCCATCTTGGATGGATCATACCATTTTTTTACCTCATGTTTTACTGGCAGAGGGGGGTGGGGAAATGGCAACTGTAGACGCCATCTTGGTTGGACTGTACCATTGCTGAGCCTAGTGTTCTATTGGGGGCTGCCGCACCCCCGGCCCTTTTCACTTCCCCCCACTGGGACCGGATCCCCCCTCCTCCCACCCAGGCTGCCCCCCAGCTCCTGGCCCCCTCCCATTTACACCCAGTCCCCCCCACCCTGCTCATCACTGTGTCCTGCCTGATAATTAAGGGGTGGGGAGACTCTGACCACTGGTGAGGGGGCAGCTCCCTAAGGGGGCTGAGCTCGTGGGGGAGGCGTCATACCATGGGGGGGGGGGGGGAGCTGACAGTGGCCAAAGGCTACTGAGAAATTTGGACCGACTGGGTGACAGGGCACTGCTGTGGGGAAGCTCGCAGCCCTAGAACAGCCCCCTTGGGGCACTGTCATGGGGAAGCTCACAGCCCTTGGAACAGCCCCCTCGGGGCACTGTCATGGGGAAGCTCGCAGCCCTAGAACAGCCCCCTTGGGGCACTGTCATGGGGAAGCTCACAGCCCTTGGAACAGCCCCCTTGGGGCACTGTCATGGGGAAGCTCACAACCCTTTCGGGGCACTGCCATGGGGAAGCTTGCAGCAGGGGAGCTCAACTCCTGTTTGCTCCCCAGAATGGGGGCAGGGACCGGGAGAGCTCCCCCCATCACTGAGGGGGGCAGTGGGGATTCTGGCCTCCCATGAGCCCCGATCCGCAGGGGGGTGAGTAGAAACTCCAACTTATATCCAACCCCCCCGCCCAATTCACCTGGAACTGCCTAGCCTCGTTCCAACTCCCCACCCCAGCTCCACAGCTCTGATGGTTCAGCCCACAAGGGTGGGGGAGGCCCCTCCCACAAGTGCTGGCTGGTGGGGGGGGTCAGTTGAGGGGGGACCCCTGGAAGCCAAGCTGATCCCCCCACACAATAAAGCCCCTTCCCACTGCACCAGCTGCCTCTGTGATTTTTAACTCTGGCTGCGGGGGGGGGGGGGTAGCTGAGGGGTGGTTCATAGGGAGGGAAACTGAGTCATGCTGAGCTAGGAATAGAACCCAGGTGTCCTGGCTCCCAGCTCCGCCCCTCACTCAGAGGCGGGAACAGGACCCAGGAGTCCGGGACGACTGTATTGGCAATAAAATCCTCTCTATTTAAAAATAGCGGGGGGTTGGAGGTGGGAGGAACCAGGGCGGGGGAGGTTGGTTCTGGAGTGGGGGGGCGGGTCACGTCTTCAGCTGCCCCCCTTGGCTTCCACCGTCCTTCTCTGGCATCTCCTGCTGGCGGCGATAGAGCCAGGTGCTGTAAGGGGGGAAGGGGAGGGGGATTAGGGAAAGGAGATGGGGGGAGCTGTCTGTTGAGGGGGGGACAGAGCCAGCACTTGCCCCCCACCCCGGCACAGGCCTTGCCCCCCATCCTCTCCCAGACGTGCAGCCCCTGGCACCTGGGGGCCCTGCCCCCAGGGGGGGGAGGCGGGGGGACCCCGGCGTCCGGACTCACCAGCCCCCGATGAGCAGTAGGACGAGCCCAGCGCTGCTCCCGATGATGACCCAGACAGTCCAGTCTCCAGGGCCCCCCGGGGGGGTCGGGCTCCGTGACGGGGGGGGCAGCGTCAGGGGCCCCAGCAGGGGCGGCAGGGGCGGCACAGGCGGTGGGGTGCTATTCCCTGGCAGGGGAGTCACTGCAAGGGGGAGGGGACAGGGGTTAGAGGGAGGCAGGGCTGGGAGCCGGGACTCCTGGGTTCTCTCCCGGTTCTGGGAGGGGAGTGAGGTGTAGTGGTTAGAGAAGGGCAGGCTGGGAGCCAGGACTCCTGGGTTCTCTCCTGGCTCGGGGAGGGGGGTTAGTGGTTAGAGAAGGGGGGGGGAGGCTGGGAGCCAGGACTCCTGGGTTCTCTCCTGGCTCAGGGAGTGGGGGCTAGTGGTTAGAGAAGGGCAGGCTGGGAGCCAGGACTCCTGGGTTCTCTCCACCTCACCTGTCACCTGGAAGCGCAGCTCGGAGCAGACCCAGCCCTGGGCGTTCAGCATCTCACAGCGGTAGCGCCCGGAGTCGTTCGCTGCCGCCTCCTTCTTCACAAGGAAGGCGTCGGGGCCCGTGACCATGACCTGCTCCGAGCCCCCCACCGCCTGCGGGAGAGACGCAGGGATCTGGGAGGCTGCGGGTCGGGAGTGAGGGGCACCGGCAGGGCTGGGGGAGCCCAGGGCTGGGCTGGCGGGGGCTGCGGGTCGGGAGTGAGGGGCACCGGCAGGGCTGGGGGAGCCCAGGGCTGGGCTGGCGGGGGCTGCGGGTCGGGAGTGAGGGGCACCGGCAGGGTTGGGGGAGCCCAGGGCTGGGCTGGCGGGGGCTGCGGGTCGGGAGTGAGGGGCACCGGCAGGGTTGGGGGAGCCCAAGGCTGGGCTGGCGGGGGCTGCGGGTCGGGAGTGAGGGGCACCGGCAGGGTTGGGGGAGCCCAGGGCTCGGCTGGCGGGGGCTGCGGGTCGGGAGCTAGGGGCACCGGCAGGGTAGGGCGAGCCCAGGGCTAGGCTGGCGGGGGCTGCGGGTCGGGAGTGAGGGGCACCGGCAGGGTTGGGGGAGCCCAGGGCTCGGCTGGCGGGGGCTGCGGGTCGGGAGTGAGGGGCACCGGCAGGGTTGGGGGACCCCAGGGCTCGGCTGGCGGGGGCTGCGGGTCGGGAGTGAGGGGCACCGGCAGGGGTGGGGGAGCCCAGGGCTTGGCTGGCAGGGGCTGCGGGTCGGGAGTGAGGGGCACCGGCAGAGCTGGGGGACCCCAGGGCTCGGCTGGCGGGGGCTGCGGGTCGGAAGTGAGGGGCACTGGCAGGGCTGGGGGAGCCCAGGGCTCGGCTGGCGGGGGCTGCGGGTCGGGAGTGAGGGGCACCGTACCCGGTAGAAGCGGTAGCTTTTGGCACCGTAGCTGGCGCGGTGCCAGGTCAAGGCACAGTCCAGGATCAGGTCGTCGTCCTGCTGCACCTGCAGCCTCCGCTCTGCCAGAGACCCAGAGATCAGAGCCCATAACCCCCCGCCCCTCCGGCCAGGCTCATCCACTCCAGTAACCGCCCCCCCAATCGATCCCAGCAGTGTGCCCTGGGTCACAGCAATGGGCCCATCCACCCCAGCCCGCCCCCGGCATCAGAGTGGGCCCATCCATCCCAGTACCCACCCCTGCCCCCGCCCAATGGGCCCATCCAGTCCAGCTTCTGACAGTGGCCAGAGTTAGATACAGAAAAACCCCTTCATTACCCACAATGCACCTGGCCATGGTGGGGGTGGGGGGAATTTTCCTTCCTGACCCTGCTGGAGAAGCCAGGCCATGGAGCCTGGGAGTGAAACCCCAACACAGGCGGGAGGCCTCTAGACCCCCCCATCCCTTCACAGCCGCCCCTCCCCCCATTCATCTGACCCTCCATCCCGCCCCAGGCAGCCCCCGCTCACCCCCGCAGCGCAGGTCCCGGTTGCAGGAGTAGATCTTGGTACCGCAGGCTCGACAGTCGATGAACTGGTGAACCATGCGCCCTGCGGAGAGGCGGGGGTCAGGGCCGGGGGGGTCAGGTCCCCAAGGAGTCAGAGCCTGGGGGGGAGCTCAGGGACTGGAGGGGGGGCTCAGGGCCCAGGGTTTGTCAGGGATGGGGGGGGTCAGAGCCCAGGGGGGGAGGTCAGGGCCTGTGGGGGAGGTCAGGGCCCAGGGTTTGTCAGGGATGGGGGGGGTCAGAGCCCAGGGGGGGAGGTCAGGGCCCGGGGGGGGGGAGGTCAGGGATGGGGGGGGTCAGAGCCCCAGTAGCTAGGGTGGGGTAAAGGCCCCCTGGGCGTAAGGCTGGTGCCGGTATCCCGGGAGTCAGAACCTGACTTGCTGAGGGAATTGGACCCAGGTATTCCGGGGCTGGTGGGGGGGTGGGAATCACTGGGGGGAGGCCCTGAGGGGCTGCAGGGGGGTGGTAGCATTAGGAGGTCAGGGTGCCCTAGCCTGGAGGGCAGTCAAGGATAGGACCGTCCCAGCACGGGGATCCCTGACCCCCCAGGGAATCAGACACAGGGTCTCTGGACCCCCCCGCTCCCCCAGGATCTGTCCCTTCCCCCCCATCCCCCCTGGCTCCCACTCACCACACTTATTCGGGCAATAAACTGCAAAACAAGAAGGAAGAAGAAGGGTGAGAAACGCAGCTCACCCCCCCCCAATCCCCTGGGGAACAGGGCTACGGGTCGGGAGTGAGGGGCACCGGCAGAGCTGGGGGGGAGCCCAGGGCCGGGCTAGCAGGGGCTGCGGGTCGGGAGTGAGGGGCACCTTCCCGCTCACCCTCTCTCTGGAATCGGGCCATGAGGGTTGTGAAAGTCTCTCTCAGCGCCTGCAGGCTCCACATCACCTCGTTGAAGAGCTGCCCATCTGCAGAGCAACCCGTGCGCTGTGAACACCACACAGGACAGTGCCATGGCCCCATACAACTGGGCAGCCGTGTGGGCGTGGCTGCCGTCTAGCCCCGCCCATATCCCTCAGCCACCCCAGCCCCACCCCTCAGATCCGCACCATGGGACTCAGCAGCGCAGCTCCGGCCCCGCCCCATCCTTAGGTTCAAGAGGCAACAGGGGAATTTAACTGAAAACTAGACGCTCCCCCCCACACCAAAGTGGGGCCCTTCCCCCATATCCCGCCACCCACATTCAGAGCAAACCCTGCCCCCCCCCCCGCGAAAAGACCCTCTCCTAGAATCGACCCACGTCCTCTAAACGGTTCAGGTGTCAAAAGGTTAATCGAGCTTCAAAACCGAAGAGCAGCCAGCAGGGGGCGCTGCCACATTGGCAATGGGGAGGGGGAGCCAGGGCTGGGCTGGCAGGGGCTGCGGGTCGGGAGTGAGGGGCACCGGCAGAGCTGGGGGGGAGCCCAGGGCTGGGCTAGCAGGGGCTGCGGGTCGGGAGTGAGGGGCACCGGCAGGGCTGGCGGGAGCCCAGGGCTGGGCTGGCAGGGACTGCGGGTCGGGAGTGAGGGGCACCGGCAGGGCTGGGGGAGCCCAGGGCCGGGCTAGCAGGGGCTGCGGGTCGGGAGTGAGGGGCACCGGCAGAGCTGGGGGAGCCCAGGGCTGGGCTGGCAGGGGCTGCGGGTCGGGAGTGAGGGGCACCGGCAGGGTTGGGGGAGCCCAGGGCTGGGCTGGCAGGGGCTGCGGGTCGGGAGTGAGGGGCACCGGCAGGGCTGGGGGAGCCCAGGGCCGGGCTAGCAGGGGCTGCGGGTCGGGAGTGAGGGGCACCGGCAGGGCTGGGGGGAGCCCAGGGCTGGGCTGGCAGGGGCTGCGGGTCGGGAGTGAGGGGCACCGGCAGGGCTGGGGGGAGCCCAGGGCTGGGCTAGCAGGGGCTGCGGGTCGGGAGTGAGGGGCACCCTGGGGCTGGTACCTTTGAAGTCATTCTCCATGATTCGGGTCACGGCCCGTCTGAAGTGGGCGGCGGCTTCTCCCATCGTCTTCTCGTCTGGGGGGGGCGGTGACATGTTAGTGGGGGGGCAGCAAAGGGAATGAGACCCAAAGCTCTGGGATCCCGCCCCCCCCGGGCTGTATTGGGGTGGTGGGGGCGGGGGGGCCCTGCGCACCGATGACCCCCATGTAGCTCTGCTCCCCGATGGGCAGCTCCGCCAGGCCCTGGAGGCTGCGCTCGAGCAGGGCCTCCAGCCGCGCCCGCAGGCCCGGGTCCCCCCGCAGCTGCCGGCCCAGGTAGGGCCCCTTCAGCTCCCGCAGCAGCCGCATGGAGCCGGGGTCGCAGCGCAGGCAGCCCCGGGCCCCCGGGCCCCCCAGCACCCACAGCGCCAGCCACAGCGCCCAGGCCATGGCCGGCCACCAGGGGGCGACCTCGTGCCACCCCGCCTCGCGGCCAATCGCCTGCGGCACCCACCCCCGACATCACAATGGCCTGGCCAATCACGTGCCAAGATTAAACCCCGCCCACCCTGACCTGGGCGAGGGGGTCCCCATATACCCATCCCCATGCCCCACCCCAGAGGTGGCTGCTTCTCAGTGCCAGGCGGGGGGTCCCTGTATACCCAGCCCCCGCATCCCACCCCAGGGGGCCGCGTCCCAGCGAGGGGTCCCCATATACCCAGCCCCCGCCCCACCCCAGAGGTGGCTGCTTCTCAGTGCCAGGCGGGGGTAAGGTGACCATTTTTTTCAAATTTAAAACCAGGACATTTAAAATAGCTCAGCCAGCATGAGTAATAGAATATAAGTTGAAAAAATATTGCGGAGTATGCTTATCTTTTTTTTTCTTTAAGTGAAAGAATACAATAAAATGTACTTCTTTTATTTATATTATATATTATGAAAGTAATTTTGCGGAAAAAAAATTTTGATATGGGTAGATTAGTACATAATTGTATACTTAGGATTTTGGGATCCAAGTTATAAAGAAACAAGTGTAGCAGTAAAACAAAATGGTTTTAATAAAAAATGGTACAAAAGTACTTAATCTACATTCCTAATTTTGCTTCTTATATTTTTGTGAAGAGTGGATTGATTTTAATAATAATTCGTTTTCCTGGATGTTTTTATAAAATTCCATGCAAGTTTGGTTAAAATTATATTTAGTAATTAGCAAACATTTCAAAGTTTCAACATGTAATTGAGTTTTATCACTGGACCAGATATTGTTCATCAAAGAAAAAAAGACGTTCGGCAGGTGCATTGGTTCCTGGTAAACAGAGACAATATTCTACCAATTTGCCAATATTTTTGTAGGAAACATCATTTTCACTGAAGGCTTTGAATATTTCAATCCATCTGTTCGATAGTGGTACAGAATTTTGTCTCCAGTGAGTAATTTTTTCATCTGTAATGTAGCGCAGGACAAAGCAGGTTTCATCAAACAGTTCATCTTCTACTAAATTGATTTCAGAAAAATACTGAAGAATGTAATCACTGCAAACTTGAATGTTGTCATGGGTGAGTTTAGTGTTTAACAAAACCCAATTGAATTTTTCGGTATGCTTAATAGGTCCTTCCCATTCCTCTAGATATTGAATACATGTGTCATAAAATTCTACCACTTTTTCTTTGAAAATAGCAGGTTTTAATATGCCTTCTTCCTCAAGCTGCTTCAAATTTTGCTGCACCTGTAACGGCAAGAAAACGTTTGCTTTTCTGTCAGCTAATTTTGTTTTTAAGTCACTGTAAATATTGCTAGTTTCTATAATAGAAATCTCCTGTCCTTCTATTTTCAAAATAGCATTGTGGAACATTGATGACACGTTATGCAAAAAGTAAAGCCAAGACTCTGTCTCTGAATTATCAAAATAATTTGTGATAATTGTGGGGCTCTTCTCGTTTGAGGCAAAATATGATTTTAAGGCAGGATATATTTGTAGGACGCGCTCAATCGCGGGTCGTAACGCCAACCATCATGTGACACTGTATCCCAAGACTTTCTTATATTCGATGTCCACGAATTCACAAAATTCTTTCAATTCATTAACGCGCACTGTATATATATAAAAGTATGAATAAATCTTGGTGATGAAAGTTTGCACATCAATTGGTACACAGTCGGCTGCAGTTTGTATAGCATTGTTCAAAATACGAGCGGCACAACCAATTCCCACAAGCTCTCTTCCACCCAAATTTGATTTCAGCTTGGTAAAAATGTTATTTTTCCCACTTCTTCGCATTCCTCCAAAGTTAGTATTGGTGTTGTCAGCACAAAATCCAAGTACCTTGGTATCTAAACACTTTTTTAACACTTCCAAAATATAATCAGTAACTATGTCAGATGTTTCGCCTGGCAAATCTCTTACTTCCAAAATTTTGACGTGTATTCCAGACTGGTATGAAAAATATCTTCTTATTATGGGAATCAACTTTACTTCCTTGTGGTCTGATGCATCCGAATAAATAGAAATAAAATGTGCAGCATCTAAATCCTCTTCCAATAACTGTTTCGCATAAGGCACCAGCACATCGGTAACTATTGCCTCGCATTTTGTTCTAGAACATGTAAACCTGGCATCAAAACATGTTTTAATCGGTTTGCAGGTACAATCCATTGATCAGAATGAGTGATTTGCATTACTGTGTGGTACGCCCATAAACCTTCAGCTGCAGCTAGTTTTCTTTCAGCATCTTCAAATTGTTTTTTCTTAAAATATGATGTCACACTCGTACTTGCAATTGCTGCAGACACGGCCCATTTATGTTTGACTGTTTGTATGCGGTTTTCAATGTCAGTTTTTCCACTGTTTGCAATAGAAAATAGACTTCTGCATTTTACACATTCCACCTCACTATTGTCATTATTAGTACTTGCTTTGATGAATGTATATTTCGATTTTAACTCATCATTGAAGACGCACTTTTGTCGTTTTGGCGCCATGGGTGTCCAAAAATAAACAATTATTACAAACTTCGTCGGATGTCGGTCTTGGTCCGAGGGGGCGAAGTCACCGGTCCAGGATCGAGGGGGGCAAAGACGCTGGTCCTGGTCCAAAGGGGCGAAGGTGTCGATCCTGGTCCAAGGGGGCGAAGTCATCGGGTCCTGGCGAAGCAGCGAGGTGCGCCGTGAAAACGGCAGAGCGAAAAGCTCGAGTAACCGAGAGAGCGCGGAGCTCTGAGGGCCAGTGTCACGGTCCGAAGATGCCAGATCACTGGTGCCTGTCCTGTGCTGCGGAGGGCCTTTTATAGTCCGAAGCTAACACCGAATTGGTCGATTTTGGCGGGCTCTGTGTGATGACATCATCATCGAGTTCCCACGGTCGGGCTGTACGTAATGCGTGGGAGTATTATCGAAGAGTCGCCGCGGCCACAATATAGTGAGAGTGCGTGTGCTGAATGCTGAGTATTGCCGAGATCCAACGACGAGAACCGTCATGTAAAATAAAACTAAAACTAGGATAAATTAATAAAATTGATTTAGGCTGGTTTATCAAGGATTGATTTGATGTACTCAATCTTTTGATAAATTAATAATTTTTGATTTTGTAGTCCTAAACTGTACTGGTTACATCTCACGACTAACCAGACCAATGTCCAAAAAACCAGTACTGTACTGGTAAAACCAGTACGTATGGTCACTTTAGGCGGGGGGGTCCCTGTATACCCAGCCCCCGCCGTGTCCCAGTGCCGGGCGAGGGGTCCCCAGATACCCAGCCCCCGTCCCACCCCAGAGGGGCCGTGTCCCAGTGCCGGGCGAGGGGTCCCCAGATACCCAGCCCCCGCATCACACCCCAGGGGGCCGCGTCCCGGCGCCGGGCGTGTGAAATCCAAGCTACTTTAGGGCGACAGGCGTCTCTGATTCGGGGTTAATCCCACCTGCCTTTCCCTCCCCCCTCCAAGCTGAGTCCCAAATGGTTGCCGTGTCCCCCCAGCCCCCCGCTGAGCCCCCGGCCCCTTGGCAGGGCCGGGGCCCTGTTGGTCTTTCATAACGGCTTGTGTGTCAGGGCTGGGACCACCTGCCCGGGCGGGGGTCAGAATAACTCTGGACACGGTCTGCTTCGGATTAATTAACCTTTGATCCGAATGGGCAACCCGGGGCGGGGGCGGAGGGGGGTCATAAAACCAGCATCGAGATTGATGGCTGCTTTCATCAAGTGAGGGACAGAGCCAGCCAGCTGGGAATGGGAGGTGGGGCTGCGCGTCGGGAGTGAGGGGCACCGTCAGAGCTGGGGGGGGGGAGCCCAGGGCTGGGCTGGCAGGGGCTGCAGGTCGGGAGTGAGGGGCACTGGCAGAGCTGGGGGGATCCCAGGTCTGGGCTAGCAGGGGCTGCGGGTCGGGAGTGAGGGGCACCGGCAGAGCTGGGGGGCAGGGCTGGCCTAGCGGGGGGCTGCAGGGTGGGAGTGAGGGGCTGGGGGGGAGTCAAGGGCCCCATTGTGCCGGGTGCTGCAGAGACCCAGAGACAGCCCCTGCCCCATGGAGCTCCCACTGTGATTAGACCTCAAGAGAATCCTTCTCCCCACTTTACAGCCGTGGGGCAGCTGAGGATAAAACCACGTCCCTCTGCCCCTTGTGCCCCATCCTCGCCCCCCCAAGCCACACAGTCCCTGCCCTGGGGCCGGATGGGAGCCGGCGCCCCCTAGAGGGGAAGGTCTGAACCCAGCCATGACCCAAGTGCTTGTCTGGATCCCTCCATCCAGTGGGTCTCAGCCAGGAGGCCGCGTTTCCCGGGCGTCCGCCAAGGTCTTCCCGGGGGTCCATCAACTCATCCCGAGAGTCGCCTGGTTTTACAGCAGGGGACAGAAAAAGCACCAGCGACGTCCGTACGAACGAACGTTTTGTGCAGACAGTGAGTGGTGCCGACAGCTCCGTGTCCTGTCCCGGGGGGTAAGTTCAGGATTTCTGTCCCAGGTGGTTTGTTTGATAATCATACGGTAAAACGGCGAGAGGCGGCAGGTTTTCAGTAACACTGTGGCTGGGGCACGGTTGTATTTTTGGGTCTGATTTTGGAAGCAGCTCGTTTGTGAGCGAGGCGAATCTTGGGGGTACACAAGACATGAAAGGGGTACAATGGTCTGGAAAGGTTCAGAGCCGCCGGCTCCATCCTCTCTGCAGATTCCTTCCTTTGCTCCCTCTTCCCGTCCCGCCCCCGCCCCTCCTTTTCCCAGCCCCACACGCCTCTCCCCACAGCCGGCCCCTCTGGCGTGCCAAGCCCTCCGCAGCTGGGGTGGGCTGGAGGGCTCAGTGGGGGACACCGGCCGACCCCAGCCTCTGCCTCGTCCCAGGCTCGCCATTCCTGTCCCCTGCGTGGAGATTCCGGGGGGTCTGGCTCGTCTTTCGGGGAGCGACCGTCTCCCCCATGGCACGGTGAGTCCGAGCGAGTCCGGGGGCCGTCCCAGCTGTATCAGTTTCATAGTGAGACGTGTGAATCTGACTGGCTGTGGGAGGGACACCCCCCTCCCCGGGGAGAGAACCCAGGAGTCCTGGCTCCCAGCCCCCTGCTCTAACCACTAGACCCCACTCCCCTCCCAGAGCCGGGGAGAGAACCCAGGAGTCCTGGCTCCCAGCCCCCTCCCCCAACTGCTAGCCCGCACTCCCCTCCCAGAGCCGGGGCTAGGACTCCTGGGTCCCATAAATGGGGAGGGATCAGATCCAGAAGCCCCAACACACGATTCGGGGCTGGCTGCTCGGGGTGAGTTGGGTATCGACTCCGGATGGGAGCGGAGTGAGGGATGAAGGAGAAATGGAAGGTGGGCTTGCCTGGGGAATGTGCGGGTGAATGAGAGAAAGAACCAATGAGGAAATGGGGAAATCAGAGAACAGAATGAATAAATTAATTAGCACAAAAAGATGATTAAAACCGAGAAGAAAGATTGAGAGGGAGATTGACATGAAAAACAGCTATGAATGAATGACTTGAAAAAGCGAAAAGGAGATGAAAAGTGAGAATGAATCAAAAAATTGAAAATAATGAAAATGGCAAATGAAAAAATAAATTAGCTAATGGATGGAGACAAGAATGTGTTAGAAAACCAAAAATGGGGAAAAGAGAGCAGGAAGAATAGAAAAGAATTAATGAAAAAGAAAATGGATGAGTGAAAAAGAGAGAAAGAATCAAAACTAGAAAAGAAAGAATAAATGAAAGAAAAAAGAATGAATGAAAAATAGAAAAGAAATATAGTGTGAATGAATGAAAAAGAAAAATGAGGAAATTAACTAGACAATAGGGAATGAATGAAAAAGAGAAAATGAAAAAGAGAAAGAATAAAAGAGTGAATGAAAGCAAGAAAAAGAATTCATGAAAAACTGAAAAGAAATGAATGAATGAAAAAGAAAGAACTGAAAATAGAAAAGAATGAAAGAGTGAATGGATGAAAGAAAAAAGAATGAATGAAAAATAGCAAAGGTAAAGAATGAAAAAGAAAAATGAAAAACTTAACTAGCTAATGAATGATAAAGTGAATGAAAACCAGAAAAGAATGAATGAAAGCAAAAAAGAATGAATGGAAATTTGAAAAGAAAGGTTGGATGAAAAAAGAAAAATGAAGAAATGAATGAGAAATTAGAAAATGAATGAAAAAGAAAGAAAAATTTGAAAATAGGAAAGAAAGAATGAAAGCAAAATAGAGTGAATGAAACAGAACTGAAAAGAAATATCAAATGAATGAACGAAACAGAAAAATGTGAAGACACTAACTGGAGATTAATGCAAATCAGAAAAGAATGACTGGAAAAGAGAAAGCGAACACATGACCCAAGGAAGGTGGAATGGAAAACTGAAAAGAGAGGATGAAAAGGGACAAGGAATGAATGAACGAGAGACGAGAGGGAATGAAAGACTGAAAAAGGAAAGAACGAATGCAGTAAAACAGTAAAGGGGGGAAGGGAGAGGATGAAAAACAGAACATTTTGGATGGGAAAGAAGAAGAGAATGAGTGGGAAATGGGAAAGAAAGAAAGAGAATCCATGTGCTGGGGGGGTATTACAGTGTAACCCCCCCCCACACACACACACGATGTCTTTGCCAGCTGCCGGGGGCGGGAGGGGGGGACGACGCCGGCAGATCAGGGTGGGGGCCCAGAGGCACCATTTGCTCGTATTTTAACACTCGAGGGTCAGCTGAGCTCACGGCATCCCCCAGGGCTCTGTGCACCCACCAGCCCCTGGGGGCCACCCTCCTGGCCCCTGCATTTGAGGGACTTCCCTGCACCCCCCATCTGCTCCCCCTCGTGTCAGGGGCTCTGGGTGCTCCCCGTTCCTCCTCCCCCTGTGCCCGGGGCCCTGTGTACCCCCTCCCCCCATGCCAGGAGCTTTGTGCCCCCTCCCCCATGCCAGGGGCTCTGTGCCCCCCACCCCTTGCGCCAGGGCCCCCATTCTCCTCCCTATGCCCGGGGCTCAGTGTGTATCAGTACCTGGGTATTAGCTGCATCAGGCTCAGGATGTTAGTACCAGGGCTTGGGCATTGACAGCAACATACTGGGGATTTTACCATCAATACTGGGGTATTAGCTGAACCTGGCGCAGGGTGACAGTATCAATACTGGGGTATTAGCTCTAGGACGCTCAGGGTGACAGTATCAATACTGGGGTATTGGCTGGAGCAGGCCCAGGGTGTTAGTATCATTACTGGGGTATTAGCTGTAACAGGCTCAGGGTGACAGTATCAATACTGGGGTATTGGCTGGAGTAGGCTCAGGGTGTTAGTATCATTACTGGGGTATTAGCTGGAGCAGGCTCAGGGTGAGAGTATCAATACTGGGGTATTAGCTGGAGTAGGCTCAGGGTGTTAGTATCACTACTGGGGTATTAGCTGTAACAGGCTCGGGGGTGACAGTATCACTACTGGGGTATTAGCTGGAGCAGGCCCAGGGTGGGTTGGGGCGGGGTAGGAAGGGAGAAGATATTCATGGCTGGAGGAAATAAGGCGAGCGGGAGCCATCCGAGCGAGGGTGGGAGCTGGGCCGAAGGTGAGAACTCAAAGGATGGTTTTGGCTAATGCTGTAGGAAGGGGTTAAAAAGTATGTTATCCCTTGGTCTAAACCCTAGAGCCTGCTCCCCTTCTAAAGCCAGGGATAGAACCCAGGAGTCCTGTCTCCCTCTGCCCCCGCCTGCTCTAACCAAAGAGAGTGGGGGCCAGTGGGGGGTGGGGCTGGGAGCCAGGACTCCTGGGTTCTATCCCCGGCTCTGGGAGGGGAGTGGGGTCTAGTGATTAGAGCAGGGGTGGGGCTGGGAGCCAGGACTCCTGGGTTCTATCCCCAGCTCTAGGAGCGGAGTGGGGGCTAGTGAGAGCGGGGGAGGGCTCTTTAGAAAACAACATCCAATTTCACAGCTCACCCGGCCGTTTCCCCGTCTCCCGTCGGAGGTTGAACGAATCGGAGCCGCGCGGAGGTAATAAAACTCTGATTTCAGCAGGGCCGTCGGCTCCTGTGGAGGCCGGGACCCCGGGGCTTGTAAACTGGGCAAAGGGGCAGGACGGTGGGGTCTCGTAAACCCGGGACCTAATTGAAAGCAAACAAACCCCGGGTGATCCGAGGGCTGCGCAATCTGGGCCCTGGGGGGACAGGCCCCAGGCGCTGGCCTGCTTGGGGAGCGCCTGGCGAATGCCATGGAGAGGTGAGACGCCGGCGTGGATGCATTTGGGGGTGGGGGGTCGTGCCGTGACTTTTCCGGGCTGGAATGAAGCAGGAACAGGGGCGGGAGGCAGAGGTGCTGGAACGGAGGGTGCTGGGGGGCAGACGGCCCTCCTGGCTTGCAGTGGTTTCCATCATACCCAGGGTTTGCAATTTGGTTCAGTGGCTCCCCGCACCCGGTGGGGGAAGGGCTGGGTGCTCGCGGTGAGCGGGCAGGTGGGGACGGCAGAGCATGACCGACCGCCGGCCCGAGCTGGGTGCGCTGTGGACGCAAGTCCAGGTTTAAGAGCGTTTGCACGGGGGAAAAGCCAATGGCCTGGAACGGCTCGTAAGAGCGACCGAGGAGCGCGTCGAAAGGGGAGTGAATCAGCAGAGTCTAGAGGTGGGAATATTAACAAATAGTAACACAGAGCAGCCGAGATTCGTTAATAATGATTATTAAATACTGAGCAGCAACTTAACGTTGTTAATGACATAAAGCTTAGCAGTCTGCAACGTGCATGAACATAATTAATCCTGTTAAAAAACTCCATACGGGCTAACAATAGTGATCATCCAGCGAGCCGAGTATTCATAACACCTGAGAAATGTATATTAATAATGACAAAGACCGAAAACATGTAATAATAACAGTATAAGAAAACCTAAGTGAATATGAACAATATTAAATAACCTAGAATTGTTCATAATAGTGATGATGATGATTATTAGACTAATAGTAATAACTAATACACACCAGAAAACACATAATATGACTAATAAATAACCTAAAATTGTTAATAAGAATTATCATTAGCATTAGACTAGAATTCTTAATAATAATTGAACTGTTAATAGGAATTATTGTGGTTCCACTAGCATTCAGAACAAGTAATTAATGAATTAATAGCCTAGAATTGTTAATAAGAACCATTATTGGTAGACTGGAATTCATAATAATCGATCAATAGTTTAGGCTTGTTAATAAGAATTCTTATTAGATTAGAATTAATAATAAATTCATGAATAGTTTAGAATCATTGATAATCAGAATGATGATTAGTCTAGAATTATTATTACGACTTATTTGTAATAAATATCCCAGAAATGCTAATATTAATAAATGAGCTAGAATTGTTAATATTAGTTATTAATAAGCTACAATGATTAAGTACTTATCGTTATGTATTGATATATGATTATCACATTATTATTTTACTAACTTAAGATGAGTACTTATTATTTATTACTAATGTAGAATGATATTAATAAGTAATTGATGGCATATATTTGTTAATAACAAATCATAGCGCACGATGGTTAATACATAATTAATAGTCAGAGTAGAATGTAATACATTTATAAATATTTATTAACAGCATTGAGCTATTATTAATAATAAAAAATAGCTTAGAATCGTTCATAATAATCAACAATCACTTTAGATAGTTAATAATAATAATAATAATAATGAGAGAAGAAGAAGAAATGCCTGTGATGGTGGTTACAAATTTGGAATAAACAGTAATGTGAGGTCAGAACAGTGCCAATAATTAATAATCCATTTGCTAGGAATAGCAACGAGTTATTGTACTTTAAGATTTGTATTAATAAATTATATTTTAGAATGTTTATTAAGCTTAATAAAAGAGTAGCCTAAGCTAATTGGTAGTAGAAATAATGGATTATAATAAATAATTGGATTATTATGTTTAGTAATAACATCTATGCATAAGTGATTATAAAAATATTATGAATAATAAATAATTAGCCCATGATTTTTAGTAATAATACTAAGAATTAGTCTAGAGGGTTAGAAACTGCATTAACAAATAGTGGTGTATGATTGTTTATAAGAATAAATAGCTTTTGATGGTAGGTAAAAATATTAATGCATAAGAATTGAACATAAGTAAGTAACTATCGCTTATATTTGTTAATAATAAATTAATAAGTAGTGAATAATTAATAATTAGTAATAGGCATTGGTAGGTCATAGAATATTCATCTGTAATAATTTAAGATTGTTAGTGATATAAATTATATCTGAGTTGTTAATAATAATACATTAAAATTAGTTAATACTTATAAGCGATAATAAATTACCTCTGATAGTTCAGAAATCAAACATTTAATATATAATAATTTACATTTCTTAGTAATAAAAGTAATACATTATCACTTACAGTTGTTAGTAATACACTAATAATTAGTTATAATTAATAGCCTCTGATAGTTCCTAAACATTACTCTAGCATCATTTCAGTTAGCTCGTAATATTAATAAACTATAACTTATACTTGTTGATAAATTAATAATTAGTTTGTAATAGTAATTAGTAATAATAGTCACAGATAGTTAATAAAATATTACTCTATAATGTAAGGTTATTAATAGTATTTCTTATCTTTAACAGTGTTAATTATAATTAATAAATAACCCTTGGTAGTTCATAAAATAATAATCTATAATAATTTGATTGTTAGTAATAATATTAATAAACTATAGCTTAGAGTTGTTAATAATGAATAATTAGTTCTAATAATTAATAAATGTCCTCTAAGATACCATTACATATTAATCTACAATAACTAAAAATTGTTAGTGACAATGTTAATAAATTGTATCTTAAAATTGTTAATAGTCACACTTGAATAGTGAATAGTTAATTAGTTAATAAGTATTTATACATTGGTGCTAATATTATTAATGAATAGCTTACTGTTTCCGGGGCTAATACTCAAGCCATAGCTTATTTCATGTAGTCAGATGTCTACAAATTGCTTAGACTCGCTAATTGCAGTAATTACACATCCTGCTCTGTCCTTGTTTCATATGTGCCCTGTTCAGCAGAGACTCTCCCCCGCATGCCCCCGTGTGGAGCCCAAAGCTTGGAGGTAGAACAAAGCGCCGCAACCTTGGGGTGGGGGCAGAAACGTTGGCAAGACGTGGGCACAGAGCAAGAGAGACGGCCACTGCGCCGAAATCACAGGGGGAGCTTGCTTGTAGAACCAGCGCTGGCTCCCCACTGAGAACGGGGCTCAGGAATGTCTTGTGTCATCATAGGATGTTGAAATTGTCGTCGGTCATACGGGCGATACGTCGTGACATGATTCCTCCCTGGTATTGTTTTCCGTTCTTACGTGGCATCTCCCTTCCTGGAGGTTTGCAGCCAGGGTGGGGTCTGTTCTGTGCCATCCTCTGCTCATCTCTTTGGGGATGACGGGTCCTTGGAGCCATCCAGGGCACCACGTCGGTCATCCGACGGCTTCTTTTTCTGCCGCGTGTTCTTCTCCCCTCGATTTCCGGTGCCTGTCAACGCGCCTCGCCCGCCAAACCTCGTAAAATGGGCCCAGCAAATCAAATCTTTCCTCTGCTAAGATCTCTGGTAGCGTTCGCCGAGTCCCAGGCTTCTCCCGTACTTGTTCGTCAGCTGCTCCGTCCGCCCGTAATATTTGCAGAATTCACCGATAGCTCTATAAGTCGACCGATTGTAACTGCTTTGGTGTCATTTATTTGAATGTCCCTGTTTCACGGCCGTGATTTCAGTTTGACCAATTTATTTATATTCAGTGTTTCATATGACCAACAATTATTTGAGATAATGTATTAGTTAATTTACATTGATAATACAGGGAATACATAATTCCTTACGATTTCTCATGGCTGTTATTATCTTATATCACCCATAACTACTTTATATCATTTATTATTTAAAGTGTTTCTATTATTAAACTATTATTGGTCATACAAAGATACATAATTGCTAATGATTCATTTTAATTTATGTTCTCGATACTTATTATTATTTTATGTACTTTATTATTCATTGGCATGATTGTTGATTAAAATGGGTAGTAGTGGGTGCTATGCTTAATTGCTTTTAAATAAGCTAAAATCAAACTTTACTAAGTTCTTAAGCAACATTTTTCTTACCTTGTTTCTGTGTGATGGGGCCCCGATCTCGGTGACTCTGTGTCTGGGCAGCACCCGGCCCGACGGGGCCCCGATCTCGGTGACTCTGGGTCTGGGCAGCGCCCAGCCCAATGGGGCCCCAAATCCGATCTCAGTGAGTCTTTATTCGATGTGCTAGTCCAGAGCAGGAACTGAGAAGCATCAGAGCACGGCCACTAGCGAGTTACCACGAGACGATCCCCAGAGAGTTCGGGCAGCGCAGAACAATGTTTATCTTTCCCTCAGCAGGGGTAAAATTCTCACTGGAGCGCTGGGAAACGTGACCCTGTTAGCTCGTGGAGCCGAGGAACCAGTTGGTGCTTTGAAGATTTAAAGCATTCGGAGACCAGACGCGCAGCAAGTGTCACTCGGTCGTAGCGCCACTGGGGTCACTGGGGCTGCTTGACCCTGGCTGAGGATCTGTGACAAAGCTGTTCTCCAGAGAACAACTGGGCACGGTCCCTGTGCTCTGCTGAATGTCTCCGGTCCTCAGAGTGGGGCCAGGGCAGCCGGGTTAGAGCGGGCAGCGGGCACGGAACAAATCCAGGGTCTGCACCCGCAGCTTTCACCCCCAGCCCAAAGTCCGAACCTCAAGAACTGAGTAATGAGGAACTATTCACTGGACGTATCAGTCAGTACTGGACGTATCAGTCAGTGCTGGGCAGTTGTTACCGAGCAGCAGTTTTATTGTTCTGCTTATGTATTTACGTGATTCAGTCAGTCAGTCTGTCTGTCTGTCTATCTATCCCGACACCTCCCTATCTATCTATCTATCTATCTATCTATCTATCTATCTATCTATCTATCTATCTATCTATCTGTTGTGCCTACACTTGCCCCCTATACTCACCTGTGGATGTTGGCTGGAAGGGGGTGTTTGGGAAGTTGTGGAGGGGCCTGTTGAGGGATGAGTGGATGGAAGGCGGGATGTGGATGGGTGGTGGGTGGATGGATGGAAGGCGAGATGTGGATGGGTGGTGGGTGGATGGTTGGATGGAAGGCGGGATGGGTGGTGGGTGGGTGGATGGAAGGCGGGATGTGGATGGGTGGTGAGTGGATGGATGGAAGGCGAGATGTGGATGGGTGGTGGATGGATGGATGGAAGGCGGGATGTGGATGGGTGGTGGATGGATGGATGGAAGGCGGGATGTGGATGGGTGGTGGATGGATGATGGAAGGCGGGATGTGGATGGGTGGTGGATGGATGGATGGAGGGTATGTGAGGAGATGGATAAATTAAATAGAACCTCCCTAGAGCCACTAACCACTGGGGAAACTTGTTGGTTTCTGATCTCAGCTCCCCAGGGTCAATCAGGAGTTGCCCCAATTGCAATGGGGGCAGGGCCGGATTCTGATCTCAGCTCCCTGGGGTCAATCCGGAGTCACCCCAGTTGTAATGGGGGCAGGGCCAGATTCTGATCTCAGCTCCCTGGGGTCAATCCGGAGTCACCCCAGTTGTAATGGGGGCAGGGCCGGATTCTGATCTCAGCTCCCTGGGGTCAATCCGGAGTCACCCCAGTTGTAATGGGGGCAGGGCCGGATTCTGATCTCAGCTCCCTGGGGTCAATCCGGAGTCGCCCCAATTGCAATGGGGGCAGGGCCGGATTCTGATCTCACTCCATAGCGGAACAGCTTCTGATTTAAATTCGGTCGAAGGGATCCAATCCTGCTAACATACAGGGCGTAAACCAGATCCCTTCCTTCCTAAATCTCTCCCCTGGAACCTGCCTCTGAAAACTTGACCCCCTAATGCTGGGGAGGAGAAGCTGCAACATTTTTTCAACCAAAAAAATTTTTTTGCGAGGGGGCAGGGGATGAGAAGCACAGCTTTGGTGCCATGGAAACAATTTGTGGATTTGGGTCAATTTCACTCAATTCTTCCGGTCCAAGAAAAAAATGGAAAAAAAAAATTCTCCCTCCCCCCCAATGATTTGTTTAGACATTTTCTAACCAAATAGTTTTGTGTTTTTCAATTGGAAGCATCTCTTCCTTTAGACATCGCCTGGTGCTTTTAAAAACGCTCAGCATTGCAGCGAGTCGTTTCCTTCGACCCGAATCAAAACCAATTCCAACTTGTGGGTGCAATCAAAATGTCACCAAAAAAGATTATTTTTTTAACTAAAAATGAATTCCCCCCCTCACCCCCGATTTATCAGAAGAACCAGAAAGTCTGTTTGTCACCCAGCTCATGAGAGGCACAAATGCGAAAGGTCCTAGCACAGTTATTCTCATCCAGGAGTACACAAACCCCGGGGGTACACGAAGCTCTTCCAGGGGGTACATCAAGTCATCCAGAGATTTACCTAGTTTTACAACGGGCGGCAGAAAACGCCCTAGCGAAGTCAGTGCAACTAACATTTCATACAGACAATGACTTATACAATATTTATATTCCAGCTGATTGGTTTTATAACGATATGGTAAAAAGCAGAAAGGCAGCCGGTTCCCGCTAACCGTGTGGCTGTGCCGCTTTTGTGTTCTTAGCTCTGATTTTGGAAGCAGGTCGTTTTTAAGTGAGGGGAAACTTTGGGGGCGTGCAAGACAAATCAGACTCCCGAAAGGGGTCCCGTCATCTGGAGACACTGAGAGCCTCTGGCCTAGCTCATGGGATTTTCCGTAGGCCTGGGAGTGATCTTCTGCCAAGTTGAACAAAGAGAAGGCTGAGGTGTGACTTGATCCTAGCCTAGAACTGCCGACATGGGGACCAAAGATTGGATAAGGGGCTTGTCGATCTAGCACAGGTCTAACGTGGCTGGAAGCGGAAGCTGCACAAATTCCGACTGGAAATAAGGTGGATTAAGGAGGGCGATTAGCCATTGCAATTGGAACAATTCTCCATGGGTTGTGGTCCGTAGCGTAGCTAGCGGGGTTCAGGGGAAGCAGCCGCTTCCCCTCAGCACGTTTTCAAAAAGCAGCGCCTTCCAGGCCGGCGCCGGCGGCAGCACGGCCGGAGGAGCTAAGGGGGGGTGGCAGGCGTGGCCGGAGGAGTGAGGGGGCCGGCTCCTCGGCCATCGCACCCCACGCTCAGCACGGGGGCGTGGCCAGAGGAGGAGCCGGGGGAGACGCCTTTTTTATATTTGCACCCCCTACACTTAAAACCTGGCTACGCCACTGGTTGTGGTGGATTCTCCGTCACTGCCAAGACGGGATGTTTCTCTAAATGCTCCGCTCTAGAGAACGTTCTTGGCCCTGCGTTAGCCAGGAGGTTGGAGTTGATCACAATGGTTCCCTGGAGTCTATGATGGTTTTTTGCTGGTGGTGGGGGGGGCGTTGGGGGACTGTTTCTAAAATAATTTATGCTCCCCGTGGCTCTGCCCGACAGGGGGGCCCTGGAACATCTGGTTCGGGGCGAGGGGGAACATTTCGGTGTCGGAGCGTGAAATGGAAAGGCAGCAGGGGAGCTGATGTGAAATTTGCTCCTTCCCCACGGCTCATCTTTCTTTCGAGGCGCCAGGCCAGTCATTAGCAATCCACTTGCCGGTTCCTTCTGGCCCAGGCCCGAGGTTAGAACCAGGTTGGGCGGGTAGGATTCTGCTCTCACTAACTCCGGGATTTCTGGCAGCGTAAATGAGAAGAGAATTGGGCCCAAAGGAAACCAAGCACAAAGGTCCTCAGCTGGTTTGGAAACGTATCATTTCATGCCTGGAGAAAGTTAACTGGAATGGGGGAACGGGGCACATTTTTTTAGCTGACACGAGTCTTTTTTCTCCCTGCGAAAGTCAGTGGATCTACGTCGATTTACACACGGCTGACGATTTCGCCCGGTCTTGGTGGCCGAGAGGAGAAATAGATTTAACTCGGCCATCGGTTGTGGTTCTCGTGCGTTAACTGTAACACCGGCAGGTACAGCAGAGTGGGGAGGAAGTGGGTTTTGTCTCTGTGAAATCCAAGAGGCCTGTTCCTTAAAAAAAACCCAAAAAAAAAGGCCAGCTTAAAAAAAGCCATCTTCCCTTTTTGTGGATCAATGAACATGATTTATGGGGGCGATTTTCAGAAGTGGAAATTGAGTGTCTAGCTGCTGGTTGCACCTGTGATAACCCTCTGCTGTTCGGAGGTGTTTGATCTACCCCGGCTGAAGATCTGATTCTTTTTAAACGACTTTAGCGGCAACAATCGGTTTTCACTCCGCTGCATGGCAGTCTGATTTCCAGGGCTGGTTGGGAACGGGACTTTGGTTTGTGGGAGATTCTGACATCCGGGGGAAAGCGAGGCGGGGCGGGGAGGGGGGAGCCTGTTCGGCGTCTCAACCAAAAGCTGAAACTTTGAAATTTTCCACAAAACACAAATTCTGGATAATGTCAATTCCAGGCCCAGGCGGATGATTTGTTTTGAAACTTTTGATTTTTGATAAGGTTAAAACTTTCCATATTGATGTGATTCTTTTGATTCGTTTTGTTTGGACTTTGGTATTTCGATTCAGTCTTAAATATCTGTTCTGGAGATTACATCTTAAATATATACATAGTCTATATATTACTTTAGATCATATATATATAAAATTTTAGAGCTTAACATATATAATATTAGAGCTTAACTATATTTATTTGTATATATAATCAGATCTTAAATATGTATATTCTATATATTAGATCTTAAATGTATATGTAATATATCGTATATATGTTCTATAGATTATATTTAAGATTGTATGTTAAATATGTTAGATTAAATATATAAAATATAATATTAAAACAAACAGAAGGCTGAGAGGGGACTTGATCACAAAGTGCAGGTACATGAAAGCTTGTTACAAGGAGGAGGGAGAAAAATTGTTCTCGTTAACCCCTGAGGAGAGGACAAGAAGCAAGGGGCTTGAATTGCAGCAAGGGCGGTTTAGGTTGGACATTAGGAAAAACTTTCTGTCAGGGGGGTTAAGCACCGGAATAAATCGCCCAGGCAGGTTGTGGAATCTCCATCACTGGAGATTTTTAAGAGCAGGTTGGACAAACACCTGTCAGGGATGGTCTAGATAATACTTAGTCCTGCCCTGAGTGCAGGGCACTGGACTAGATGACCTCTCGAGGTCCCTTCCAGGCCTACGATTGTATGATTCTATGAATACTACAGTATCATGTAAACATAATAACAATATATTAAAGCTAAAACAAAATGCACCAAAATAAACTCAGAACGTTTCAACTTTACCAGAACATACCGAGAAAGCTGAAACAATTCGCGTGGGCGTCTCCCGGTCTAAAATTTCCTTGAAATTGACACATTCCCCCACAATAATTTCGATTTCCACAAAACTGCAATCTCCAAGAGAAAACGGATCTGGTGGAAAATATTTGTGACCCTTTCTAACGGCAAGTGTGTGTTGTTCTGATAACAAAAGTGAAGACTCACGCGGGTGTTTCGTTTCTTAAAGGATCCATTTTTTAATTTAATTCTACCACGTAAACAAATTAAGAGATTTCAGTGGCGCGCCTCAGGAAATCCATCCTTTCATCACAGCAGAAGCACTGACGCTTTGAGAAGGGGACGTTATATTTTTCCTACGTAGCAAAGAGCTTGAATCTGCGCTTTGGGGGCACAATTGGAGTTCATCTTTTACTCTGGAGCCGTGACTTGTGCTTGCATCGGAGCAAAAAATATATTTAACGCCCCCGCCTTACACAAGTCCTGTGATTGTGAGTGGGACTTGCCATGAAAACAGGTGCAAAAATAGTCAGAACTAATGCGGCGGTTGAGTGGCGGGTGTTTTTCGTAAAATCCACGCTGCCTGTTGCTAAAAAAATGGCGGCAAATTTCAAATATTCTCTTGCAGTTTGTGCGGTCTAGACTGCTGCCTTATCACTGATGCTTTAGAAGGAGCTTACTGATTCATCCTCATTCCCCACAGCTGAGGGTCTGGTCCTGTAGACTGGAAAAAAAACCGTGCATTTAACTTTGAATTCTGAAATGGGACAGCAAGTCCCAAGAAAATTCAGACAGAAGCGTCTTTGCTGAGTGAATCCCCGATCCTAAAAACTGATCGCAAACTTGGGCACAGTGTTTCAAAGCACCTGTCTGGTTCGTTGGTTTTTTAGAAGCCCGAGTTTGAGGATTTAGGTATTTTTGAAACCCCCGGCAAATAAAAACCTCGCCTTCCTGTTTTGAATCCCTGGATGTTATCCAGACTCTGATATGTTGGGGTAGCTTTTAACAGAAGGCCGTCCTGGTTTCCTTTCGCTTGATTTCTATATACGAGGCAAGTATCGGGGGTAGCCGTGTTAGTTTGTATCCACAAAACCAACAAGGAGTCCGGTAGCCCCTTAAAGACTAACAGATTTATTTGGGCATAAGCTTTCGTGAGTAAAAAACCCTCACTTCTTCAAATGCATACAGGGCTCTGTCATGTTATTTGAAAAATATCTCTCTGCCTACAGGAGGTTCTTCTTAACAGCCTTCGGTGATGGCAGATGGTGAAACAGAAGGAAAATCTGGAGTGGTGATGGGGGGAGGTGAAGGTTACGGGAGGAGCGGAAAATCGAATTTGGAAAGTTCCGATCATTAGGGAGGAATCAGAGGGAAAGGGAGGGGGTTTTTCTAGGGGGGGGTTGCTTTTTTTTTTAAAGGAGAAGGGTTTTAAGAGAGAAGAAGACAAGACAAATGAAAGATGAGGGGGGAAATTCTAAGTGAGCGAAGAAAAGTTTAAGTAAACGGAAAGAGGCCTTTTCAGGTTGTAAAAGAAACTCCACCAGGGCCTGGTTCCCAGCGAGTGGAAATCCAAGGACGCGCCGTTCGTTGATACGGTGACACCTTCATCAGGCAGTGCAGTTCTGATTGCGTCCTGGCGGATTTTTGAGAAAGAGAGCAGGGCAGTATTTTCAAAAGCACTTCAGCTTCGTGGGAGCCTTCGGTCCCGCCGAAAATCAGAGGGACCAATTTCCAAAAGTGTTTAGGAGACTGTGGAACATTTGAATCCCGGCTTTGATTTTAAACTCCCCCTGCGCGTGCGTTTTGACAGGGCTGTTTCTGGTCTGTGCTGGCGTTGGAGAGAGAAGAGTCAGAGCCCCCCTCCCTCTGCGTCTTTGATACTCTCTGTTGGGCCCCTATCTCTTCGGAGAGTGAAAATAATTGAGTCGGTTTCACCTGGGCATCTTGTCAATTTCACACACACACACACACACTCTCTCTCTCTCTCTCTCTCTCTCTCTTTGCTCTGGTCAGTTTCCCTCTCTGGGTTTTTCTAGGCCCCTGGCCCACAGCCATAACGCTGATGGCTACGCGGCCCCGGATCCTGACGGGGCTAACAGAGCTCAGCACGGGAGCTCCTGGGAATACACCTCTGCCATGGGCCCGAGCAGATGTGCGTGGTTCTCGCACCTTCATCTGAAGCAGTGACGGGCTCAGCCTGCGGCTCGCGAGCTGCCGGTGGCTCTTTCACGTGTCTCCTGCGGCTCTTTGAGCACATGATATTAAACCAGTGCGTGATTTAATTATTGACCAATCTAGATTATTAACGCATCTGGATGCTTTTACTGTGTTCTCAACCAGCGAAGTGAGCAACTGGCACTAAGTTAGTAACTCATTTGCTGCGAGAATTATAGATCTCTCTATATAAACTTAAATATTTCCCCGTCGGACTGTTTAAATGTGAATAGTTCTGTAGTAAATGAAACAATGAGTTCACACAGCTGTGGCTCCTTCGGGTAATGCTGATTCGGCTCCTGACCCCGAGGGCTGAGTGTCACTGATCAGCATCAGCTCTGGCCATGGTCAGGGCCGGGACAATGGGCTCGACTCGCCTTGGGTCCGATCCTGTTTCTCGGATTGCCCTGGTGGGGATCGGGTCCCATTGACTCCAATGGAGCTACGGCTGATTGACGCCAGCTGGGAATCTCGCCCAGTAGTAGCCGGCTGCTGATCTGGCAGGTCACGGGGTCGGGCCCCTCGTCCCCACATGCCTCCCGGCGGCAGAGCTGACAGCGCTGGCGAGGCGCGTGCGGATCGGAGACATTAGCAGCAGAGACAGGACGCTGAGCAGCCGATCTCACTGCGGAGCAGCGAGGGGGACTCCAGAGTTTGCTGTAGGTGTCTGTCTGTTTCCTCCGAGGATTATCTCTTTGTCTGCCCCCCAGGAGGGGCAGAGGGGAATCCGTGAGCGCAGGGTCTAGGAGGCCTGGCCGAGATGAGGGCAGCCTGGATCCCCGGGCGCTGGCTCTGAGCCGCGCGGGGAAAGTTTCAGGATAGGCAGGTGCTTGTCTCAGGTGGGTGGGTTTCCTCTTGGTTTGAAAGAAAGAGCCCTCCAAAAAAGTTTGGGGGGGGGGTTGTTTTGCTTTTGCTTGGGTGGTGGTTTTGGTGTGCTGGGTGGTTGTTGTGTGTAGGTTTCTGTGTGTAGGTTTGTGTGGGGGTGTGTTTTTGCTTGGCTGTAGGTTTTTTTTGGGGGGGGAGGAGGGTGTTGGTTTTAACTGTCTGCTTGGTTTTTTTGTGACGAGTGTCTGTCCTGTGTAGGTTTGTGTGTGCTGTATTGTGTGGTGTGTTTTGTGTGTACTTTTTCGGGGGGGGTATGTGTGTGTTGCTTTTTTGCTGTCTAGTTGCTTGGGGAGGGTTGTCATGTGTAGGTTTGCGAGGGGCCATATGGTTCTTTTTGCTTGTGTGTCATTTTTGGTGGGTGGGTATGTATGTGTCTTGTTTTGCTGTGTGGTTATTTTGGGACATGGGTGGGTGGGTGCGGTGAGTATAGTTTTGGGTGGAGGGATTGCTCTGTGTGGGTGGTTTTTGGAGGTGTGTGCTTGGGTTGGGGGGTGGGTGGTTGTTATTTGTGGCGTGGTTGCGTAGGGTGATGAGTTGTTGGTGTGTTGTGTTGTGTTTGGTACGGGTGGGTTTGGTGAGTGTGTTGCTGTTGGTTTGTGTGAATTTGGGGGCGGGATTGTTCTTTGCTGTGCGTTTGTGTTTGGTACGTGGCTGTGTGCGTGTGTTGGCTCGGGGGTTGTGTGGTGGTTCTCACTGCGCGTAGGCTTGGCATCTGAGTTCGGTGGGCGTGTGATGTGTGTGAGTGTGACTTCGGGGGGGGTGTACATGTGTGATTGTGTACCCAGACCCGTGTGCTTGGCACATCTGTGCGTTGACATTTTGCCAAGCAGCATTAGTGCCTTTTGGTGTCCTTGGTTTTTGCATCTGTGCGTGTGTGTTGATTTGCATCCTTGCGGAGTTGTGAGATGCCACAACCTCACCTGGGCCCGTCCTTTTCTTCCACCCCTCGGGAAAGACACTCTGGACTGGAAAGATTTATTGAGCTGCTAATCGAACGAGGGCAGCTCCCCTGTGCGGTTCGTTAGTGCAGAGACAACACCCTGCTGGTCATTTATGGAAACTGGGGGGGAAGGGGGGGCTTGGAGGAAATCCCACAGAAGAGCAAAAACCCCATGAATTCCTGATCCGGAGCCCTCAACTGCCATGTTCCCTGTCCCATTCCGGCACGCTGGAGTCAGAGAGCCAGACCAAAATACAGAAGGGTTTCAGGGTATCGTTTACAGACCAGTATAAACAAGTCACTGTCTGTAGGACATGTTAGTTTGTCCTGACTTCGCTAGGGCTTCTTCTGTCACCTGTTGTAAAACGAGGCAAATCTCTGGATGAGTTGATGTACCCGCTGGAAGATCTCTCTGTGCCCCCAGGGGTACATCCCTGGGTTGAGAACCTCTGCTTCAGATCCCCCAGCCAGCTGTATAACCCAGATAATTCAGCGTCACCCACTTACGCCCTGTGTCTCTCTCCCCCACGTTGCAATCTGTAACTCCGTTATTAAGGGGTTTTTAGGCACCCCCTGAACAGCGTTTAAAGATTTGTAAGTAACGGAGAGCAAGGTGAGATTTTTCCAGTGGTCAGTGGTTGCTTCTCTGCACAACGGATCGCTAAGATGAATAGCGTTTAAAAGTTAGTTATGAGTAAAGATCAGGGCTAACGGAATAATAATAATAATCGCCCACATGATTACAAATCCTAATCGGTTGTAGATATTAGTTATTAACAAACAGCAACGCTAGGTTTTAATAATGTGTCACGATTGTTGCTCTACATAAATGGTTGCAAAGGGGAATAGAGTTTAAAGATTAGTTAGTCATAAAGATCAGGAATCAATTTGATAAAGACTTAATAATTACACACATGATTTACAAATCGGAATGGATTATAAATATTAGTAATTAACAGAGAGCAAGGATTGGTGCTCATGATTAATAATGGCTGCCACACGTGAACAATTGCTGACATCATGAACATCTTTTCAGTATCCCCACGAAAGAGCAATGGTCGGTTTTAATAGTAATATTTGCCGTTGGTTATACACAAACGATTGCTGACGAGCAGAGCTTTTAAACGTTCATAATAAAGAGCAATTATAGGGTCTAATAATAAATAATTGCTACCCATTACACACTAATTGCTACTCTCATTAATAGAGTTTGGATAGTAGGTAGGTTTTAATAATTATCTCGACTTTGGTTGTACACAATTATTAATCATATGAATTGCTTTTAAATATTTCTAATAAAAGGGCGTGGTGAGTGAACGCCAGGTTTTAATAACAATTGATAATTACTGTCCGTTAGACATCGATTATATGTATATATTATATTATACACTAATTACTGTCAGGAATAGGTGTAATATTTAATAATCGTTACTGAATATGACATTGTTAATCATGTCAATTTTATGGTGTTAATATGAATTTCCATTAATTTTTGTTTTCGTCATTCATAACACATTAGTGATAATTAGTGCAGATCTATTAACAATGATTAATAGCACCAATTTATTGACATTTGGTAACTGTAATTGATTATTTGTTATTTGCTGTTATTCCATTTATTAATTAATATTATTATAGTTAATTGTAGACAATCAGTCATTGTCTTCAATTATTTGTTAATATTTGTTATTAATCAAATATTGATTATATATAGCTCATTTCCCATGTGCTATTCATTATTTGTTAATATTTAATAATAGGACTAATATAACTACTTGTAACTTATAATAATTATTATTATATAATTATTTGCCAGTAATTGTGATAGGTTCTTTATTATTAATAATAATAATTGATTATTAATAATCAATGTTTATTAGCTGTTATTAATTGCAAATTATTTGTTATCTAGTAATTGTCATGAAATGTTCATTAGTAATTATAGATTATTGCTAGTATTATTGATTGCTAATTATTAGACATTAGTTGTCATTATTTATTAGTAAGTATTGTCATTAACTATTAGCAATTGTCTATTGCTAGTTAATTGTAAGTAATTATTAATGATTGCTAATTATTTGATAACATGTATTGTCACATTCATTAGCAATTATGAATTATTACCAGTAATTATATCTGATTGCTTAATTATTTGTTAGCGGTTAGTTGTAATTATTAAGTAGAAAATATTAATTGCCACTAATTAAATATTTGGCAATTGTCTATTGCTAATTAAGTGTTAGTAAATCTTACTGATTGCTAGTTATTGGTGATTAATTTTTTTAGCAATTAGTACCATTAATTAAATATTAATTTTCAATTATAAATTATTATAAGTATTAATTAGCCATGTTAGTATATATTAATCATTCCTAATAATCTGATTATGGATGGCCATGTGTTATCAACACTGATGCATAATTAGTAATAAATATGTGCTGGCTAGTAATATCACTTATGCTTTTAGCCACTAACAATTTATGCTAATCATCAATTCATTATTAATAATCATTAATGATTAGAGAGCCATTATTACCCACAGCCCTGTAGCCCCCAGGACTAAGGAACAACCTCCCCCCCCCAGCAGCCCCCCCAAAAACCTAATGCCTACAGCTCCTCCCCACCCCAATCTCCCCTGGCCCAGTATAAACTGCTCCCAACTGGCGGCCTCCTGCACTTCTCCACTGGCCTCCGCGTCTTTCCCTCCTTCCATCGCTTTATTCGTTCCTCTTTTCTTCATTTCCTTCTGTCTTCATGTCTTTTGTCAGTCTTTCCTCGGCTCTTTCCTCATCCATCCATCCATCCTTCCTGGTGTCTCCTTCACTCCTCCTTCTCCCGTCAGTTCCCATTGGTTCATCCTCTAGTTAATTCCTTCCTTCCGTTCCTTCCTTCCTTTCTTTGTTTCTTCCCCTCCTCTGGTCATTCTTTCCTATATGTTTCCTTCATCCTTTCCTTCACTCCTCTGTCATGCTTTCGGGTGCAGTTTCTTTCCTTCATCCATTGGCTCTGTCCTTTATTTCTTTCCTTCATTCCTGCGTTTATTCTTTCAGTCACACTTTCCTTCATCCAATATTTCTTTCTTTCTTTCTTTCTTTTCTCCCCTCTGAACCTGAAATCAAATACAGACAAAACCGGCAAGAGTTCCAGGACGCTCCAGCAAAGAGGGAGCTGAGAGACCTGTTAAACCCTTCGCTTAGCTCATCCCTCACCCGCTGGGTGCCTCTGTTAGCCACCTGTCACAGCCCATCTGATGCCTGGGTCTGCTCTCATGATGGTGTCTGGGCAGCGTCCAATGTGAAGGGGCCTCGATCTCAGTAACTCTGGGTCTGGGCAGCGCCCGGCCCGACGGGCCCCGATCTCGGCGACTCTGTGTCTGGGCAGCGCCCGGCCCGACGGGGCCCCGGTCTCGGTGACTCTGTGTCTGGGCAGCGCCTGGCCCGACGGGGCCTCGATCTCAGTAACTCTGTGTCTGGGCAGCGCCCGGCCTGACGGGGCCCTGATCTCGGTGACTCTGTGTCTGGGCAGCGCCCGGCCCGACGGGGCCCCGATCTCAGTGACTCTGTGTCTGGGCAGCGCCCGGCCCGACGGGGCCCCGATCTCGGCGACTCTGTGTCTGGGCAGCGCTCGGCCCGACGGGGCCCCGATCTCGGCGACTCTGTGTCTGGGCAGCGCCCGGCCCGACGGGGCCCTGATCTCGGTGACTCTGTGTCTGGGCAGCGCTCGGCCCGACGGGGCCCCGATCTCAGTGACTCCGTGTCTGGGCAGCGCTCGGCCCGACGGGGCCCCGATCTCGGTGACTCCGTGTCTGGGCAGCGCTCGGCCCGACGGGGCCCCGATCTCGGTGACTCCGTGTCTGGGCAGCGCTCGGCCCGACGGGGCCCCGATCTCGGTGACTCCGTGTCTGGGCAGCGCTCGGCCCGACGGGCCCCGATCTCGGCGACTCCGGGTCTGGGCAGCGCCCGGCCCGACGGGGCCCCGATCTCGGCGACTCCGGGTCTGGGCAGCGCCCGGCCCGACGGGCCCCGATCTCGGTGACTCCGGGTCTGGGCAGCGCCCGGCCCGACGGGGCCCCGATCTCGGCGACTCCGTGTCTGGGCAGCACATAATAATAATGATCAGTGTGAGGCCAGCATGTCCCAAACTGAGAAACGATTGGATGATGTTTGCGTTCAGGGTGGTCACTGGGATTTTGTGGGGAAGGTTCAGGGACATGAGGGTGAGTTTAGGGGGAAGGTTCGGGGGGAGGCTGGCAGCGAGTTTTGGTGGGCCAGGGGAGATAGGGTGCTTAGAAAGGGTCCCACCCAGCCGCCTCTGCCCTCCCATGCTCCCGCGCCATGTCCCATTATACTGTAGGTCCTACCCAATGATAGTATCCACTCCCTGGCAGCCCAGGCACTCCCGGACCTGGTCTGGCTGCGGCCTCGGATCCAGGCTCAGTAACTCCCAACCCGGAGAGGCCGGGGGCTGGCGCTCGGGGTGGGACGGGCCCCAGGAGTGGGAAGACAGAGACCTCTCAGCCCTGCAGGAATGTTAACAATTAGCGCTGACCTCAGCAATTAGCAATCGGGGAAATCAGAGCTGGGCACAGACCCGCGGCTCCCAGCACGTCTGCCCCCCCCGGGGAGCTTCTCACTAGCTCCCACTGCCCTCCCAGTGCAAGGGGAGAGAACCCAGGTGTCCTGACCCCCAGCCACTCCCCTGCTCTACCCACTAGCCCCCACTGCCCTCCCAGTGCTGGGGCTAGAACCCAGGAGTCTTGGCTGTGAACCAACACCTCCCTCTCCAGACCTGGGGGAAGGTGTGGCCAGGAGGTTTTTCCCACACTCCACCGGGGTGATAAATAGCTGGAGGCAGCAGCAGGATGGGCCCCAGTGTAAAATCCCAGCTGCCATGAATCAAACAGAAGATCCTGCCGGACATGAAAGGGGCTGTGCTGGGGGGCGGGGGAGCTGGGCCCAGCACTGGAGGATGCTGGCAGCAGTGAGATCTTGAGAGAGAGAGCGGATGGGACAGGAGGATGTGCAGAGCACTGCTGCGGGGAAGCTCACAGCACTGGAGTCCCTGGCTGGGGCACTGCTGCGGGGAAGCTCGCAGCACTGGAGTTCCTGGCTGGGGCACTGCTGCGGGGAAGCTCGCAGCTCGGAGAAGCGCACTCTCAGCAGGGAGCGGTTCCCCACACTTTGTATATTTTCCTACCCTGGAGGGGTGGGGGCTGAGTTGGGGGGCGGGGGCCCAGATGGGGGCGAAGGTGTTTACTTAACATGGAGCGCAGGAACGCAGCGAAAATCAAGAATTCGCGACGACCTAATCCCAGACTTAGCACCCCTGAGTCATCGATCAGTGTCCAAGAGACACAGGGAGGCAGAGACAGGTGTCTGGCCGGGCTAAGGCAGAATAAGAGAATTTCCTTCTGGTCACAATCAGGCATCCATCGCGCCGGGCGCTGCCCAGACCCAGAGTCACCGAGATCGGGGCCCCGTCGGGCCGGGCACCGTCCAGACCCAGAGTCACCGAGATCGGGGCCCCGTCGGGCCGGGCGCTGCCCAGACCCGGAGTCGCCGAGATCGAGGCCCCGTCGGGCTGGGCGCCGCCCAGACACATAGTCACCGAGATCGGGGCCCTGTCGGGCCGGGCGCTGCCCAGACCCAGAGTCACCGAGATCGGGGCCCTGTCGGGCCGGGCGCTGCCCAGACACAGAGTCACCGAGATCGGGGCCCCATTGGGCCGGGCGCTGCCCAGACACAGAATCGCCGAGATCGGGGCCCGTCGGGCCGGGTGCTGCCCAGACACAGTCACCGAGATCGAGGCCCCGTCGGGCCGGGCGCTGCCCAGACACAGTCACCGAGATTGGGGCCCCATTGGGCCGGGCGCTGCCCAGACACAGAGTCGCCGAGATCGGGGCCCCACTCAGGGCTTTACAGATGCACACAGAGAATCCAAGTGGGAAACAGGCCCCAGGAGCCCTCACTATTTTATCTCTGCAAATTTGTGGCTGCATCAGAACCAGTTCTCTGTGTGGGGTGAAAGGCCCCTGCCCCATTCCCCATCCCTGGGCCACCTGGGCCCCTGCCCTGGGGCCACATTGCCGCTGGCGCCCCCTAGAGGGGAAAGGCCCCATGTCCCAGCCCGGGTCCCCTGAGCCAGCCATCCCCACTGGAGATCGTTTGGGGCTCTCCGTTCAGTGGATGGGGGGGGGTGTCCTTTACCCCTCCAGGCCGCCTGAATCCTGCATTGACTCCAGCTGCCAGCGGACCCTCTCTCAGATCCACCCCTTCCCCATCGGCCCTGCCAGGGAAAGGAGAAGGGGGCTTGGGTGGGTTGCAGGGGGAGCGGGAATCAGGACAGAAACAAGCTGATGAGCCCTTAATAACCGTGAGAGTCTGGATTTAAAGGGCCTCTTCTCACAGCAGTCACGCACCCGGATTAGCGCCGAGCTGGGGCTGCCGGGGTGGGGGGCTGTTAACCTTTTCCAGGCTGGCCGCAGCCAGGCCCGGGGCAGGTTGGAGCAAGCCTGGGGCGTGAGATGCCTAGATCCTAGGGGGACCGGCCGCCGGTCAGTTCCACCCGGTCCCTTACCCCTCTGGGAAGCCTGGAGATTGGCCTGCGATCAAAGCGACCTCCTGGGCCAGGGGCTGAAAACGGGCGTGTCCCAGAGCGGCAAAGGCTGGTTCAGGTGAGCCAGCCCCAAATTCCAGCGTCCCCGGGCGGGCGAAAGGACCGGTCGGGGGAGGACCAGCAGAGAGGGGTGGGCAGGATTAGCCCGGCTGAGAGGGCTGGGGGGCTGGATCCCAGCTCAAGGAGGGTGTAGGGAGGTTGGGATCAGCTGGGCTCCACATGGCACAGAGACGGGCTGGGGGTCTGTTCCCGGCGAGCTAGATCTAGGGTGGCTATTAAGAGGGGGCTGGCAGGGGCCGGAACAGGCGGGACGAAGCCTCATTGGGGTGGGCTCGAACACCACGGGTCTGGTTCAGCGCAGGTGGGGCCGGACTGGCCGCGCACCCGCCGTTGCAATGAGCCCGGCTGTGTGAGCTCTGCCCGGTAGGAAGGAGCCTTTCGCCCCAACCCACTGAATTCCCAGACAAGCTGAGCCGGGAGAGAAATTCATCCCTGCCCTGCTCACCCCAAATCTGCTGAGCATTTAGAGCCTATGTGTGACACCTCGGTCAGGAAGCTAGAAAGAGAATTCTCCGAGCACCAGTCCAAGCCGGACTCTGAGAGAGGAGTGGGGGCTAGTGGTTAGCGATGGGGGCCCTGGGAGCAAGACTCTTGGGTTCTCTCCCCAGCTCTGGGAGGGGAGTGGGTCTAGTGGTTATAGCGGGGTGGGGGAGTTGGGAGTCAGGACTCCTGGGTTCTATCCCTGGCTCTGGGAGGGGAGTGGGGTCTAGTGGTCAGAGCGGTGTGGGGGGATTGGCAGCCAGGACTCCTGGGTTCTATCCCTGGCTCTGGGAGGGGAGTGGGGTCTAGTGGTCAGAGCGGTGTGGGAGGATTGGCAGCCAGGACTCCTGGGTTCTATCCCCAGCTCTGGGAGAGGAGTGGGGTCTAGTGGTTAGAGCTGGGGGGGGGATAGGCTGGGAGCCAGGACTCCTGGGTTTGGGAGGCTGCATGGTGGTGTATGCAACACACTGACTATGTATGTTCTGTAGCCCTTTTGTGTCTGGTTTAGCTCGAGGGTAACACCCTACTACAGCTGACTGGAGCTGGCAAATGGAGCTACTCCACTAGGTCATTGAGCATAAGCGCTGGCTTTGGCACCCCAGGAGCAGCGTTCTGCCCAGGGTGGGGAAGGTGTTAGTTGGAGCAAGTGGGTCAGAGATGGTCCCTTGGGTCCCTCCCACTTCAGCGCAGAACACGTGGGGCACGACAGCGAAGGAGATCCAGCCGCTGAGTGGTTTAGCCTGTGGAACTCACCACCACTGGATATGGCTGGGGCAGAGTCCTGCCGAGCGACGGCTGTTTCTGTGACCCACCGCAGTCAGGGGAAGGAATGAGAAGCCACCTGCTTTCTGGCAAGCGGGCGGGCCTGGGGCTGGCCACTGCAGGCTGTCTCCTGCCTGGCCTTCCCCTCACCCTCTCCTCTTTCTGTCTCTCCAGGTGATGCCAGCCCGGCACTGACCACCTGGCCATGCCTGGCCTCTGGGGGGGCCTGGGGGTGCTGCTCTCGCTCCAGCTGGCCCTGCTGGCCCTGGCCTCCGACCCCTGCTACGATGCCGCCCGGCGGCCCCGCTACTGCCTCCCGGAGCCGGCCGACCTGGCCGCCGGGCGCCCCGTCCAGGTCTCCGCCACCTGCGGCCGCCCCCCGCAGCGCCTGTGCGCCTTCCGCCCCCCGGGCGACGCCTCGTCCCGCCGGTGCCGCCTCTGCGACGGGGCCGACCCTGCCGCCGCCCACCCCGCCGCCTACCTGACCGACGCGGGCGGCGAGGCCACCTGCTGGCAGTCGGGGCCGGTGGCCAACGCCAGCCTGACCCTGGCCCTGGGGGGCCGCTTCGAGCTGCTCTACGTGGCCCTCCGCTTCTGCTCCCCCCGCCCCCACTCCCTGGCCCTCTACAAATCCACCGACCACGGCCACTCCTGGACGCCTTTCCAGTTCTTCTCCGCCCGCTGCCGCCAGGCCTACGGGCTGCCCCCGGCCTCGGCCGTCAGCAAGGCCTCGGAGCACGAAGCCATCTGCACCGCCGCCCAGACGGACCCCACGCCGCTGGTGGGGGGGCTGGTGGCTTTCATGCCCCTGGCCGGCCGCCCCTTGGCCCGAGCCTTCGAGTACAGCCCCGTGCTCCAGGACTGGGTGACGGCCACCGACCTGCGGGTGGCCTTGGACCGCAGGCACCGGGGGCTGGGGCTGCGGGGCCGGGAAGCCTCCTACGGGGTGTCGGAGCTGCAGGTCGGGGGCCGGTGCCGGTGCAATGGGCACGCTGCCCGGTGTGGGGCCGCCGGGCCCGGCGGCGCCCCCCAGTGCCAGTGCCGCCACAACACGGCCGGCCCCGAGTGCGAGACCTGCAGGGCCTTCTATTGCGACCGGCCCTGGCAGCGCGCCACGCCCAGCGATGCCCACGAGTGCGTGGGTGAGTGACAGGGGGTGCCTGGCTGCTAAGGGGGGGCACCCGGGCAGCCCCAGGGTGCTCCCCTCAGGCTGGGATAGCGGGCGGGAGGGGGGTGGGCACTGCAGGTCAGGATTGGGGGGCACTGGCAGAGTTGGGGCGGGAGGGTGGAGAGCCCAGGGCTGGGCTGGCAGGAGGCTGCGGGTCGGGATTGAGGGGCCCAGGGCTGGGAGAACCGTGCGCGGGGGGGGGAGGCTGCGGGTCGGGATTGAGGGGCACCGGCACCTGCGTAAAGGATGGGCTGGGTTTGCCGGTGTTTGAGGCGCCCCCTGCTGGGCATCACTGGAACGACGACTCCCCCACCGCCACCCCAACTCTATCTCCGCAGCCTGCGAATGCAACCGCCACTCGCACCGGTGCCGCTTTAACATGGAGCTGTACAAGCTGTCGGGGCGCAAGAGCGGGGGCGTCTGCCTGAACTGCCGGCACCACACGGCCGGGCGGCACTGCCACTACTGCCAGCCGGGTTTCAAACGTGACCTGGCTCGGCCCATCACCAGCCGCAGGGCCTGCAAGGGTGAGCAACACAGGGCACTGCTGCAGGGAAGCTCACAACTTTGGCATCCCCGTCTGGGCACTGCTGTGGGGAAGCTCGCAGCACCTCCCCACCCCTTGTGAGGCCTTCTGCTGGGATAGACATTAACCCTGCTTGTTTCCTTCCCAGCCTGCCAGTGCCACCCCACTGGAGCTGTCGGCACCATGTGCAACCAGACCACGGGGCAGTGCCAGTGCAAGATGGGTGTCAGCGGGCTCACCTGCAACCGCTGCGCCCAGGGCTTTCAGCAGAGCCGCACGGCCCACATCCCCTGCATCCGTAAGTCTGCCCCTTATACATACTGGCTGGGTATAATCCCCTAGACAGAGCTCATGTAGGCTGCTCAATATGGTAACCAGGCTGGGCCCATACATTCTGCTCAATATGGTAACCAGGAAAGGCCCATATATTCTGCTCAGTACGGTAGCCAAACTGGGCCCATATATTCTGCTCTATACAGTAACCAGGAAAGGCCCATGTATTCTGCTCAATATGGTAACCAGGAAGGGCCATTTATATTCTGTTCAATATGGTAACCAGTCAAGCCTTTTATACTCCCTTTAGTAGGGTGACCAGACTATCTTGATATTAGGGGCTTTGTCGTACATAGGCAACTGAAACTCACCCACCCCCCAAAAAGTGCCTCTATTTGTCACATTTGCTATCTGGTCACCCTCGTTAGGTGCAGTAAACAAATTGGGACCTGTATTCTGTTCACTAGAGTAACCAGGAGAGGCTGTATATTCTGTTCAATATGGTAATTAGACAGAGCCCATATATTCTGTTCAATATGGTAACTAAATTGGGCCCATATATTCCATTCAGTTTGGTAATTGGGTTGGGCCCATATATACTGCTCAATACGGTAGCCAGGCTGGGCCTATGTAGTCTATTGAATATGGTAACTGCAGAGCTTTCATTTTCTGTTGAATACTGTAAAGAGGTGGGGTCCCTATACTCTGTTCAATAAGATAACCACTTGTAACATATTAATCCACCAATCAGATCCTGCCCAGAAAGCCCCGCCTCCTGGGAGTTTTTCAGGGGAGGGGGATAAAATAGATGCTAATTCAGGAAGTGAGCTCATATCTCTGGATCTGACCTCTGGTTAGGGCACTTCAGGAAGTCCCGCCTGTAGGGGAGGAGCTCATTCGAGAAGTGACCTCATAGCTCTCCAGAGGTGTGGTATGTGGTGTAATGCACTCCAGGAAGGCCCACCTCTAACTGGGCCTGGGGGGGCGGGCATTGTTAATTCAGGAAGTGACATCATGGAACTGGCACTGTCGCCTGGCATGTGGCACTCCAGGATGTCCCACCTCCGGTGGTGGAAGGGGAGAGAGAGACATTGTCATTCAGAAAGTGACATCATAACTCTAGAAGTGAGTCATCCATCCAGGAAGTGCAAACACTAATTCAAGAAGTGACATCGTAGCTCATGACTTCAACCTGTCCTGGCAAATGGGCAAGGATCACGCGTGGAACATGCTTAGTGGCAGCCTGAGTGCATGAGTGAACCTTGCTCTCTACACGCATGAGATGATGAGGGGGTGGCAGGATCACGCTTATTGACTCCACACGTCTCTCTCTCTCTTTCTCCCTCCCTCCTTCCCTCCATCCCCCTCTCCCAGGCGTTCAAGAGGTGATGACCACCACGGCTGCCTACCCCCTGGAGTGGAACACAGGTGCCTGGGGCAGGATGAGCGGGATCAACAGTTGGGCGTCGTCCCCCCACTCCCATTTCCCAGCCTCAGGATGGAGCAGTCACCCCCACTGGTGCAAGACTCTGTAGGGAGGATGACTGCCTACTACTGCTGCCAGCTAGGGAAAGCCGCTCCTTTAGCGCAACTAACAGAGAGCCATGGCTTTGGGGGGAGGGTTCAAATCTTGCTGGTAAGACTCAGTGGAGGCCAAGCTGCAATGCTTGGCCGCCACTGTGGGTCATGGAGCCTGCAGGTTCATGGCATGAACCAGCCAAATATGCTGGCTCTGGTGGAGGGGAATTTGGGGGTGGGGGTGCCAAGGAAGATGGGCATTTAGCAGATGGGGATGGAAGTGAGGCAGGCAGGAGAGGTCGGAAGAAGGGAATGGGAGGAGGAGGACAATGGGAAGAGGAGGGGAATATTAGGAGGGGGGTATGGCTGAACACATTTGTTGGGGTACATATAAAGAAGACCCTCCCCCAACAGAGTTTCAAGGTTCCAGGGGCTGTAGGCAGGAAGTGATGTCATAGCTAGTGCCCCATGATATATGGCACTCCAGGAAGTAGAAAATATAATTCATAGACCTGGAACTGTGACACAGTGTAGGACAATCCAGGCAGGCCCGCCTCCAAAGTGGGGGAAATGCTTATTGAGGAAGTGACATCGTAGCTCTGGAGCTGTGCTGTAGGGTAAGACATTCCAGGGAATCCCTTCTAAAAGGTGGATGGTGAACACAAATTCAGGAAGTGACATCATAACCGCAGAATTATGTCCTCTACCTGGCACTCTAGGAAGTCCTGCCTCCAAGGAGGGAGGCATGCTAGTTCAGGAAGTGACATCATAGCTCCAGAACTGTGCTGTATTATGGCATTCCAAGAAGTATCGCCTTTGGAGGGGAGGGGGAAATGTTACTGCAGGAAATGACATCATAGCTCTGGAGTGGTGCTATAGGTTCCACCTCCAGCGGGGGTGACACATGTAATTTCAGGAAGTGATGTGATAGCTTAATAGCTGTACCATGGAGTTTCAGCCCTGCAGGAAATCCTGCCTCCAAGGAAGCAGGAATGCTAATTCAGGAAGTGACATCATAGTGCTGGAGCTGGAGGTCCCGCCTCCAGGCCTGGAGCAGCAGTTGGGGGGGGTCAAAGGCATGATTTGGGATGGATCCTGGTTTGTGAGAAGCAGGATGGGGTGAGGAGCCGGGGACGGGCTAACCCCACTGTACCCATGTGCCCCCATCTGTGCTCTCCCCCTAGGCACTGAATGCCAGACTCACTGCAGCCCCTCCCACGGCCGCGTCCACATGAACCTGCGAAAATACTGCAAGAAGGATTACGGTAACATTGACCTAACATCATTATCTATCTATCTATCTATCTATCTATCTATCTATCTATCTATCTATCTATCTATCTATCTATCTATCTATCTCCAGACAGTCCCTCTATCTATTCATCTGTCTATCCCATCCACCTATCTGTCTCTCTCTCCCCATACATGTCCATCCTGAAGCTGGGAAATGTTATATTAAAGAAAGAAAGAAAGAAAGAAAGAAAGAAAGAAAGAAAGAAAGAAAGATGTGCCATGAGGATAGATAGATAGATTGATAGATAGATAGACAGACAGACAGGGGGTGTCGAGATAGATAGATAGATAGATAGATAGATAGATAGATAGATAGATAGACAGGGGGTGTTGGGATAGATAGATAGATAGATAGATAGATAGATAGATAGGAGGTGTTGGGATAGATAGATAGATAGATAGATAGATAGATAGATAGACAGGGGGTGTTGGGATAGATAGATAGATAGATAGATAGATAGATAGATAGATAGATAGATAGGAGGTGTCGGGATAGATAGATAGATAGATAGATAGATAGATAGATAGATAGATAGATAGATAGATAGATGGGGGTGGATGTGGATGGATAGATAGATAGATAGATAGATAGATGGGGGGTGGATGTGGATAGATAGATAGATAGATAGATAGATAGATAGATAGATAGATAGATAGATAGATAGGAGGTGTCGGGATAGATAGATAGATAGATAGATAGGTAGATAGATAGATAGGTAGATAGATAGATAGATAGCTGTGTCCCGAGATGGATGGATATGATTTATTCCCCAGCAATGCTCTGTTCAGGATCTGGTCCCTGCCCCCTGCCCTCGCTGTGACAATTGGCCGGCAGAGAATTCTCCCGCACTGCGGGGTTGACCCTGAGCTGGAGGCCGGGCTCAAGGCACAAAGGGCATTAGGAGTCTACGTGGTTTTTCGCCCAGGGATTAGGAAGGGATTATCCAGATGAGCCGCCCACTGCCCCTGGCCCCGGCTCCTGTGAGCAGCCAAAGAGCAACGGATCACACACACTCTGCACAAAGGATAGTGAGAGCCCAGCCTGCCCCACTCTGCCTCCACCCCCCACCTGTGTGTCCATCCCCCCGCAACCACCTGTGTCCATCCCCCCTCCTCCACCACCCTTCCTCACTTGCTCTCTCAGGATCAGGCCCTGAGTGCCAGAGCCAAAACACCTTGGCAAGTCTGGGTGGCCGGCCCACTGGGCATGGCCAGGCACCATTCGTGGGAGAGTGGGGCTTTCTTTGGGGTGCTTAGAATTGCTGGGCATAGCAGGGTCTGATTGCTGTTCCTGGGTAGGAGTTGGGGCCACTTGAGGGTTTTATGGCATATATCACTGGGTATTAATCAGCATCAATTGGTATCTGTGGACATCACTGGGTGTTATTGGGTATCAGTAGCTATCACCGGCTAGCACTTCATATTGTTTGGGTATCAATGAGTATTGTTGGGTATCACTGAGTATCATGGTATTGTTGGGTTTCACTGGGTATCGATCGATATCACTGGGTATTGTTGGTTTCAGTGCGTATTGCTTGGTATCACTGGATATCACTGGATATTGGGGTTCAATGGCTATTGTAGGGTATCACTGAATATCACTGGATATTGGGGTTCAGTGGCTCTTGTTGGATATCACTGGGTATTGTTGGTTTCAGTGCGTATTGCTGGGTATCACTGGATATTGGGGTTCAATGGCTATTGTAGGGTATCACTAGATATCACTGGATATTGGGGTTTAGTGGCTATTGTTGGGTGTCAGTGGATATTGTTGTTATCAGTGGGTATTGCTGGGTATCACTGGATACTGTTGGGTTTCAGTGGGTATTGCTGGCAGAGTTGGATATTGGTGGGTATCACTGGATATTGGTAGGCACTCTTCGGTATCACGTATTGATGGGCATTGGTGAGCACTGGGCATGATGGGCACTACTGCGGATTGGTGGGTAAGTTTTACTGGGTACTGGAGTGCACTGTTGGTCATCGATGAGTAACGCTGGGTATTGGTGAGTATCATTGGGTATTGGTAGGCACTGTTGGGCATCATTTGGGATCACTGAGTTTTGCTGGGTATCGCTAAGTATTGGTGAGCATCAGTGGGTATTGATGGGCATTGGCATTATTTGGTAATGTTGGGTGTTGATACATTTAATTGAATATGGGTGAGTGTTGGTATCATTGGGGAATGTTTGACGTCAGTGGATAATGTTGCATATTGGGTCTCATTGGATATTGGTGGGCACTGTTGGGCATCATTGGGTTTTGGTGGATATTGGTATCAGCATCATTGGCTAATCATAGAATATCAGGGTTGGAAGGGACCTCAGGAGGTCATCTAGTCCAACCCCCTGCTCAAAGCAGGACCAATCCCCAACTAAATCATCCCAGCCAGGGCTTTGTCATGCCTGACCTTAAAAACCGATAAGGAAGGAGATTCCCTAGGTAACCCGTTCCAGTGCTTCACCACCCTCCTAGTGAAAAAGTTTTTCCTAATATCCAACCTAAACCTCCCCCACTGCAACTTGAGACCATTATTCCATGTTCTGTCATCTGCTACTACTGAGAACAGTCTAGATCCATCCTCTTTGGAACCCCCTTTCAGGTAGTTCTCTTCTGCAGACTAAACAATCCCAGTTCCCTCAGCCTCTCCTCATAAGTCATGTGCTCCAGCCCCCTAATAATTTTTGTTGCCCTCCGCTGGACTCTTTCCAATTTTTCCACATCCTTCTTGTAGTGTGGGGTCCAAAACTGGACACAGTACTCCAGATGAGGCCTCACCAGTGCTGAATAGAGGGGAATGATCACATCCCTCGATCTGCTGGCAATGCCCCTACTTATACAGCCTAAAATGCCATTAGCCTTCTTGGCAACAAGGGCACACTGTTGATTCCTATCCAGCTTTTCATCCACTGTAACCCCTAGGTCCTTTTCTGCAGAACTGCTGCCTAGCCATTCGGTCTCTAGTCTGTAGCAGTGCAATGCTCATGTTGGGTATCATTGAGTATCATTCGGTATTGTTGAGTATCATTGGGTATTGATATAATTATCTATTGAGTATCATTGGGTATTGGTATGGTCTAATGCTGAATATCACTGAGTATAGTTGGGTGTAGGTATCATTGGCTAATGCTGAATATTGCTGAGTATCGCTGAGTATTATTGGGGATTGGCTGAGTATTGTTGAATAACATTGAGTAATGCTGGGTGTTAGTATCAATGGCTAGTGTCGATTACCATTGAGTATCATTGGGGAAAGGTGAGGTTTGGTATCACTAGATACTGTTGAGTATTATTGTGTATTGTTGGGTATTGCTATAATTGACTAATGTTGAGCATCGTTGAGTATCATTGGGGAATGGTGAGGACTAATGAGTATTGTTGAATATCATTGGGTATTGGTATCATTGACTAATGGGTATTGTTGAATATCATTGGGTATTGTTGGGTATTGGTATCATTGACTAATGGGTATTGTTGAATATCATTGGGTATTGTTGGGTATTGGTATCATTGACTAATGGGTATTGTTGAATATCATTGGGTATCGGTATCATTGGCTAATGTTGAGCATCGTTGTGTATCATTGGCTGATGAGCATTACTGGCTATCATTGGGGACTGGCATCACTGGCTAATGTTGGGAATAGGAGAGTATCCTGCCCCTTCCTGACCTCTGACCTCCCCCTGCAGTGCTGCATGCCCAGCTGCTGGCCATGGTGGAGTCGGGCGAGTGGTGGCAGTTCACGACCTCAGTGCTGGCGGTCTATCGGCAGCGCCAGGTGCCCATCCGTCGGGGCGAACAACCACTCTGGGTGCCCCGGCAGGACCTGGCCTGCGGCTGCCTGCGCCTCCAGGTTGGCAAGGCCTACCTGGTGATCGGGAACGATGCGGAGTCGCCCGACCCGGCGCGCCTGGTGCTGGACAGGAACAGCCTGGCGCTGCCCTGGCGCGATGTCTGGGCCCACAAGCTCCGCCGCTTCCAGCAGCAGAACCGGCGGGGCAACTGCCGGAGCCCCTGAAACCCAAGGAGGCGGGATGGAAATGCCGGGAACCCCAAGGCCGGGGGAGGGGGCGCGCCAGGCACCCCAAGACCTGGGGCAGGGTCTGTAACACCTGGTGCTGCTCCTCCAGGGGCTGAGATCCCCCACTGATCCCTGAAACTGGGCCCATATCCCCTCCTCAATCCCCTAAACTCCCCCATATTCAGACCCTGCCCCCCATGCAGGGCCCAGTCCTACCTCCCCTCATCCAGCCCTACAGGGGAGCCCATCCCCACCCAGCTTCCTGCTGCCCCCTCACCCCACATTTTTATAATCAGGTTGGGGGGGAAGGGGAGGAAATACCAAAGACGACCTTTGACCACTGACCTACAGCCTGCTCTGCTCTTGCACTTGTACAAACGATGAATGGAATAAAACGAGAAATTATTTTACTCACTGGAGAGTCTGTTTATTGGGAGGGGAGCGGGGTCCTGGTTAAAGTGTGTGCGTGTGGGGGGGGGACAGGGAATGGGGCTTGCGGCCTCTCCCCTCTAGGGGGCGCCGGCTCCCATCCGGCCCCAGGACAGGGACTGGCTGGGGCGGGGGGGGGGGGGGGAATGGGGCCTTTGATGTGCAGGTTCCCAGCTGCCCCGTCCCCACTGGGGTGGGGGGCACATCCTGCCTGAACCCAGCCTTGTTGCCATTGACCAGAACCAATCGCTGGGCGCGGGTGTGAAATCGCCATCTGTGCCAGAGGGTCCTGTTACTGCGGGGGGGGGGGGGGGGGAGTGCACGTCCACCCCCACACAACCCCCCCCGCCACTTCACACCTTCCTGCCCCTTCACTCTGCCTGCCAGCCTCACTCTGCCCCTGGCTGCGTGGGGCCCTGCACCCGTCTGTTCCCCCAGGCCCCTCTCCCCAGAGCCCTGAGCTCCCCAGCTCTGAAGGGAACCCCCAGCACCCAAAGCCCCTCCCCCACGAACACCAGAGATACGCACTCACAGCCCCATCTGGCCGGCTGGCTGGGACTCTCTGGCCCACTGTGTCTGCTGCACACACCCGTCTCCAACCCTCTACCTGTCTGTCCCTCCATCCCCCTCACCCCGTCTATCCATCCCTCCATCCCCCCGCACCTCCCATCTACCCATCCCTCCATCCCCCCGCACCTCCCATCTATCCATCCATCCATCCATCCCCCCGCACCTCCCATCTACCCATCCCTCCATCCCCCTCACCCCGTCTATCCATCCATCCCCCTCACCCCGTCTATCCCTCCATCCCCCCGCACCTCCCATCTACCCATCCATCCATCCCCCCGCACCTCCCATCTACCCATCCCTCCATCCCCCTCACCCCGTCTATCCATCCACCCCCCCGCACCTCCCATCTTCCCATCCCTCCATCCCCCTCACCCCGTCTATCCATCCATCCCCCCGCACCTCCCATCTATCCATCCATCCATCCCCCCGCACCTCCCATCTACCCAACCCTCCATCCCCCTCACCCCGTCTATCCATCCACCCCCCCGCACCTCCCATCTACCCATCCCTCCATCCCCCTCACCCCGTCTATCCATCCATCCCCCCGCACCTCCCATCTATCCATCCATCCAGCCCCCCGCACCTCCCATCTACCCATCCCTCCATCCCCCTCACCCCGTCTATCCATCCACCCCCCCGCACCTCCCATCTATCCATCCATCCATCCCCCCGCACCTCCCATCCACCCATCCCTCCATCCCCCTCACCCAGTCTATCCATCCATCCCCCCGCACCTCCCATCTACCCATCCCTCCATCCCCCTCACCCCGTCTATCCATCCCTCCATCCCCCCGCACCTCCCATCTACCCATCCCTCCATCCCCCCGCACCTCCCATCTACCCAACCCTCCATTCCCCCAACCCCCTCTATCCATCCATCCCCCCGCACCTCCCATCTACCCATCCCTCCATCCCCCTCACCCCGTCTATCCATCCATCCCCCCGCACCTCCCATCTACCCATCCCTCCATCCCCCCCCCCCCGGCCATCCAACCACCCCCCCGCACCCCCCATCTACCCATCCCTCCATCCCCCTCACCCCGTCTATCCATCCATCCCCCCGCACCTCCCATCTACCCATCCCTCAATCCCCCTCACCCCGTCTATCCATCCATCTCCCCACACCTCCCATCTACCCATCCCTCCATCCCCCTCACCCCGTCTATCCATCCCTCCATCCCCCCGCACCTCCCATCTACCCATCCCTCCATCCCCCTCACCCCGTCTATCCATCCATCCCCCCCGCACCTCCCATCTACCCATCCCTCCATCCCCCTCACCCCGTCTATCCATCCATCCCCCCGCACCTCCCATCTACCCATCCCTCCATCCCCCCTCACCTCCCATCTACCCATCCCTCCATCCCCCGCACCTCCCATCTATCCATCCCTCCATCCCCCTCACCCCGTCTATCCATCCATCCCCCCGCACCTCCCATCTACCCATCCCTCCATCCCCCTCACCCCGTCTATCCATCCATCCCCCCGCACCTCCCATCTACCCATCCCTCCATCCCCCCGCACCTCCCATCTACCCATCCCTCCATCCCCCTCACCCCGTCTATCCATCCATCCCCCCGCACCTCCCATCTACCCATCCCTCCATCCCCCGCACCTCCCATCTACCCATCCCTCCATCCCCCTCACCCCGTCTATCCATCCCTCCCCCCGCACCTCCCATCTACCCATCCCTCCATCCCCCTCACCCCGTCTATCCATCCATCCCCCCCGCACCTCCCATCTACCCATCCCTCCATCCCCCTCACCCCGTCTATCCATCCATCCCCTCTCACCTCCACTCTACCGATCCCTCCATCCCCCTCACCCCGTCTATCCATCCATCCCCCCGCACCTCCCATCTACCCATCCCTCCATCCCCCTCACCCCATCTATCCATCCATCCCCCCGCACCTCCCATCTACCCAACCCTCCATCCCCCTCACCCCTGTCTATCCATCCATCCCCCCGCACCTCCCATCTACCCATCCCTCCATCCCCCTCACCCCGTCTATCCATCCATCCCCCCGCACCTCCCATCTACCCATCCCTCCATCCCCCTCACCCCGTCTATCCATCCATCCCCCCGCACCTCCCATCTCCCCAACCCTCCATCCCCCTCACCCCGTCTATCCATCCATCTCCCCACACCTCCCATCTACCCATCCCTCCATCCCCCTCACCCAGTCTATCCATCCATCCCCCCGCACCTCCCATCTACCCATCCCTCCATCCCCCTCACCCTGTCTATCCATCCATCCCCCGCACCTCCCATCTACCCATCCCCCTAATCCCGTCCATCCATCCATCCACCCGCCTCGCACCTCCCATCTACCCATCCCTCCATCCCCCTCACCCCTGTCTATCCATCCATCCCCCCGCACCTCCCATCTACCCATCCCTCCATCCCCCTCACCCCGTCTATCCATCCATCCTCCCGCACCTCCCATCTACCCGTCCCTCCATCCCCCTCACCCCTGTCTATCCATCCATCCCCCCGCACCTCCCATCTACCCATCCCTCCATCCCCCTCACCCCGTCTATCCATCCATCCCCCCGCACCTCCCATCTACCCATCCCTCCATCCCCCTCACCCCGTCTATCCATCCATCCCCCCGCACCTCCCATCTACCCATCCCTCCATCCCCCTCACCCCGTCTCTGATCCCGGATGGGGGAGGCAGGAGTCGGGGGGGAGGCTGAGTGGGATGCTCTGTGGGTACCTGGGGGGCGCCAGGGGGCTGGGGGAGGGGTGCTGCTGGCAAGGCCTGGCACAGACCCTCTGTATGGGGCACAGCGCCCCCAAGGGGCCTCAGAGCCAGCCCCCCCCCACTCCAGTCCCCTAAGCGGGGCCCATCGCCAGGCACAGCCTGCCCGCCCCACCTCCATTTCTAGAGCCGCGTCGCCCCCTAGTGGCCGGTTCCCCGCACGGCAGCAGCACACTGGTGCAGGGGTTATTTGCTAGTGACAGGCCGCGACTCTGCAGGCGATACGGGGTTAATCCAGGAGAGGGGGGTTCGGCCCCGTTCCGCAGAGAGGGAAACTGAGGCACCGATGCTGATGAACCCAAATGGCAGGAGCGTGACAGAGGCCAGGAAGGACTCCTGGGGTCTCTCCCTGGCTCTGGGAGGGGAGTGGGGTCTAATGGTTAGGGAGGGGGGGGGGCTGGGAGCCAGGACTCCTGGGTTCTCTCCCCAGCTTGGGGAGGTGGGTGAGGATCAGGAGACTGGAACTGGTGCCCCCTCCCCCTGCTATCTCAGCTCCACGCCCGAGGGTCTGTGCCGCAGCCCCTTATCTTTTGGGTGGTGACTTCCCAGGGCAATTCTGTGCTGTGCCTGACCCCCGGCCCCGCTCCATGTGGGAACCCACCTGCCAGCCCCTGGCACAAGGGGGCCCTGTGTGAACCTGGCCGGGCGCACAAGGAAAGTCCAAAGCAGACTGAGGCATCACACAGGGATTCCCAGGGCCACAAAACAGCAGCTGCAATGCGATGCTGAGAAACGCAAAGCAACGCCCATTGGGAAAACATAATCCCGACTATTCGTACAGAACGGTGGGGTCTGAGTTAGCCGGTTCCCCCCCCCCCCAAGAGAGAGCTCTTGGGGTCACTGGGGAGAGGTCTCTGAAAACATCCGCTCAATGTGCAGCGGCTGTCAAAAACCGAACAGCCTAGTGGGAATTGTTAGGCAAGGGAACGATCATAAGATAAAAATATCCTAATGCCGCTATATAAATCCCTGGTCCGCCCACCCCTTGAGTCCCGCGTGCAGATCCGGTCACCCCAGCTCACAAAAGGTATTCATTGGAATTGGAAAAGCTGCAGAGAAGGGCAACAAAATGATCGGGGGGCTGGAAAGGCTCCGTATGAGGCGAGATTAATAAAACTGGGACTTTTCAGCTGGGAAAAGAGACGACTAAGGGGGATATGATGGAGGTCTAATGAATCCTGACCGGTGTGGAGAAAGTAGGGTGACCAGATGTCCTGATTTTATAGGGACAGTCCCAATTTTAGGGTTTTTTTCTTATATAGGCTCCTATTACGCCCCACCCAATTTTTCACATTTGCTGTCTGGTCACCCTAGGAGAAAGTGAATCAGGAAGTGCTATCGACGCCTTCTCGTTACACAAGAACAAGGAGTCACCCAATGAAATGAAGAGGCAGCAGGTTTAAAACAAGCAGCAGGAAGTATTTCTTCACCCAGCGCCCCGTCAATCTGTGGAACTCACTGCCAGGGGAGGTTGTGAGGCCAAAAGTATAACTGGGTTCCAAAAAGAACGAGACACGTTTCTGGAGGACAGGTCCATCAGTGACTATTAGCCAAGATTAGATAGATAGATAGATAGATAGATAGATAGATAGATAGATAGATGGGGTGGATGGGGTTAGACAGATAGATGAGATGTCTAGGGATAGATAGATAGATAGATAGATGGGGTGGCTGGGGAGAGAGAGAGAGAGAGAGAGTGGCTGGGGATGGATAGATAGATAGAGAGAGAGGGTGGATGGGGATGGATAGATAGATATTTAAAAGTCCTTCCCATACTCCTACGCAGGCTTAGAAGGTTTAGGATTTTTATGGGTGAATGTCAGTAAACATCAATTTCACTGCGCACACCAGAAAAATATTTCCATTGATATTATAAAATCATGACTAGAGAAAGTAAATCAGGAAGTGCTATTTACTCCTTCTCGTAACACAAAAACTAGGGGGCACCCAATGAAATGAAGAGGCAGCAGGCTTCAAACAAACCACAGGACGTATTTCTTCACCCAGCGCACAGTCAAGCTGTGGAACTCACTGCCAGAGGATGTTGTGAAGGCCAAGACCATAACAGGGTTCAAAAAAAGAACTAGATAAGTTCATGGAGGACGGGTCCACCAATGGCTATTAGCCAGGACGGGCAGGGATGGTGTCCCTAGTCTCTGTTTGCCAGAAGCTGGGAACAGGCGACAGGGGATGGATGAGTGGATGATTCCCTCTGGGGCACCTGGCACTGGTCACTGTCGGCAGACAGGACACTGGGCTGGATGGACCTTTAGTCTGACCCGGTCTGGCCGCTCTTAACTTCCTGCATCTCCCCATCTGCTGTCATGTCACAGTTCTCATCTGACCTCTCCATGGCCTGGCACCACCCCCATCATTTTGCACATCTCTCAATAGTTCAATGGATAAAAATGCTCAAACCGCATCATTCTGTGCCACTCTGGCCCTTTCACTCACCACAAATCTCCTGTAGGTGCCTGGAGCCCCTGCCTGGCCCCTCCCAGCACCTCTCCAGCAGCGCAAGAGGGGAAATGCCGGACAGTAAACACTGCTGTGACCCGTGGGGATTGTTAAGCAAGAAGTGAAGCGCTGCCGAGCGCCGAGGGGCTGGAAATGCCCGGCTGGCCCGTGCCGCAGAAGAGCCCCGGCTGGGGGGGCACCCACCGATTTCCAGTCGGGTCGGTGCCGGGAGCGCGCAGGGAGCTCGCCCGGGACGGGACCAGCTGCAAAGTACCAGGACCCGGCCTCCTTCCCATCACCTGAGCCCTGGGGAGCGTCTCATGCTGCCCTGGGCTGGGGGCAGCCAGCAGGGGGCAGCGCTGCACACACACACACACACACACACACACACACACACACCAGCAGGGGGCAGCGCTGCACACACACACACACACACACACACACACACACCAGCAGGGGGCAGGACACACACACACACACACACACACCCAGCAGGGGGCAGCGCTGCACACACACACACACACACACACACTCACACACACACACACCAGCAGGGGGCAGGACACACACACACACACACACACACGCACCAGCAGGGGGCAGGACGGACACATGCGCGCGGGCTCCCCGGGGGGGCGGGAGGCACCAGCTGTTCTCCCCGGACCCCATTGTGGGGCAGCCCCCCCCCCCTCCCGCGGGATCCCCCCGCCCACGTCACTGCCCAGCGCGGGGCCCGGCTGGGGCTGCCCTGGGGGAGGGGGAGGAGGATCCCCCCACCAGTGACCCGGATTCACACAACGCCCCCATTGTGCGGGGGAACCCACGTGGGCCCTGTGGGGCGGGGCCGGGCCGTGGGAACGGGACACAGACGGAGCCTGGAAAGACCCCGGCCCGGAGGGTGACCTGGGTGAGGCGCAGCCCCCCAGGTGCCCCTCACTCCCCACCTGCAGCCCCCGCCCCCCCCAGCCCCGCCGGGGCCCCCCCCCGGTGCCCCTCCCTCCCGACCTGCCGCCCCTGCCCCCCCCCCAGCCCCCCCGGTGCCCCCCCCCGGTCCCCCTCCCTCCCCACCTGCAGCCCCCGCCCCCCCCAGCCCCTCCGGTGCCCCCCACCGGTGCCCCTCCCTCCCGACCTGCAGCCCCTGCGCCCACTCAGCCCCTCCGGTGCCCCCCACCGGTCCACCTCCCTCCCCACCTGCAGCCCCTGCCCCCCCCCCAGCCCCACCTGTGACCCCCCCCGGTGCCCCTCCCTCCCCACCTGCAGCCCCTGCCCCACCCCAGCCCTGCCGCTGCCCCTGACTTCAACTTTTCAAGTCCGGACTGTCCTGCCCCTCCCCCTCCCCCTCCCCCTCCCCCCTCCTGCCCTGCCCCAGAGGGTCCCTAGGGGGCGATTCCTGCCCAGGGTGGCGGTTGGGAATTGGGGGGCTGGAGGGGGAGGGGCTCAGAGGTGGGGATGGTGACACGGGGGGGGGGATTAATGCGGAGGGGGGACCCAATAACACAGGGCTGGTGCTGCCCGTTGCTGAGGGTCCCCCCGTGTCCCCCCCAGCTCCATGGCTGACCCCGGCCCGCGCTCGCTGCTGTACGAGGGGCTCATGCTTCCGGCCCTGGTGCACAGCGAGCAGAGCCTGCGATACGCCCAGTTCGGCTTCCAGGTGCGAGACAGCGACGTCTTCAGTGTCACCTACCCCAAATCGGGTGAGAGTCCCCCCCAACCCCCCTCTGCACTCTCATATCCTCCTTACCTGCCCTGCACCCCCTGAACCGCCTACATGCCCAATACCTCCCCTGTACCCCCATGTCCCCTGACAGTCCCTGAGCCCCACCCCATATCACCAGAGCCCCCCTCTGCCGGCCATACCTCCCCTGCACCCCCACACCTACCCCCAAATTGTGTGAGGTCCCCTCGGACCTTCCCCTGGAGACCCCCACTGCACTCCACACCTATCCCAGCGCAGATGAGACCCCCCAGTTCCTGGGATCCCCCATTCCTCCCCATCCCCGGTGCCCCCCATACTGCTTCCCCCATCTCTTCCCCCCCCCAGGCATCCACATACCTCCATCCCATCCCTAGCTCCTGCTACTAACCCCCCTGCACCCTGGCCCCTGGGATCCCCCTCACAGCCTCCCCCAGGATCCCTATTGCACCCCCCTGTGACGAAGTGGGACTGGTCGCACTGGGGGCTGGGGACACTTCCTAAGTATCTAGCAGCAAAAGGCCATGCAGGCAAATGCCTGACACTCTGTCTCCTAGCAACGGATGGCCGGGCCCCTCCCTGCAAAGGTGCGGGCTAGAGGTGTTGGAGACAAAGGGGTCAGGTGACCTCCTGGCCCGGGAAAGAGGCAGAGCAGAGAGGAGGGGCCGGAGGGGGGCTGGGAAGTTTGGAGTTGGCTGGAGAACAGAGGGGAGGCAGGGAGACCGGGCTCTGATCCCCGAGGGGGCTGGGAGGCCCCCAAGATGGACCTACTGGGGGGATCCGGTTATCTGGGCCTGCAAGACCTGTGTTGGACTGTGTTCCTGTCGTCTGAATAAACCTTCTGCTTTACTGGCTGGCTGAGAGTCCTGGTGAATCGGCAGGGAGCCCGGGGGTGCAGGGCCTGACTCCCCCACACTCCGTGACACCCCCGAACCCCAGCATCTGCACCCCTCAAACTCCACTTACATCCTCTGAACCCTGGCACAGCCTTTGAGCACCTGGCCATCTCACCTACCCCCTGGGTCTCCCCACCTCCCCTAACCCCTAACTCCCCCTCCAACCCTCTGACCCCCAGGATCCTAGCTTCCTACCCCATCGCCCTGCGCCCTGGGGGTCCCCTCCTTTGTACTCCATTCCTCCCCATGCTTCCCCCACTCCTGGCTCTAACCAACCCTACTACCACTCCCTGGGGCCCCCTCCCCCAATATCTACCCAGCCCTCCAGCTCCATCATTCTCCCCCCTCTCCCAGGCACCACCTGGATGCAGGAGCTGCTGACCCTCATTCACAGCGATGGGGACCCCCGGCTGGCGCAGTCGGTGCCTTCCTGGGAGCGGGTGCCCTGGCTGGAGCAGACCACGGCAGCCGGGTTCCTGGAGAACCGGCCCTGTCCTCGGCTCATCTCTTCCCACCTGCCCTGTGGCCTCTTCCCCACCTCCTTCCACGGCTCCAATGCCAAGGTGAGGGGCTGCAGGTCGGGAGTGAGGGGCACCAGCAGGGCTGGGGGGGAACAGGGCTGGGCTAGCAGGGGGCTGCGGGTCGGGAGTGAGGGGCACCGGCAGGGCTGGGGGGGAACAGGGCTGGGCTAGCAGGGGGCTGCGGGTCGGGAGTGAGGGGCACTGTCTCAGTCCCTGTCCCTCTCCCAGGTGATCTATACTGTGAGGAACCCCAAGGACGTCTGCGTCTCTCTCTATCATTACTCTAAAATGGCCTCGTTCCTGGAGTTCCAGGAGGATTTTGGGGAATTTGTGGAGCTCTTCAGTGCAGGCAAAGGTACCAGGCAGCGCGGTGCAGTGGTTAGAGCGGGGTGGGGGCTGGGAGCCAGGACTCCTGGGTTCTCCCCCTGGCTCCGGGAGGGGAGTGGGGGCTAGTGGTCAGAGCAGGGGGGCTGGGGAGCTGTGTGTGCCCAGGCTGTTATACCAAAGGGTTTTCAAACCCAGCCCCTGGGTCCCTCTGTTCGTTTCATACATAAATTGGCATTTTACCCTCGCTCCCTAACCCCACCTTACTTCCAGTGCTGTTCGGCTCCTGGTTCCAGCACGTGAGGGGCTGGCTGGGCCTTAGGGACCGGCTCAACTTCCTCCTCCTGACCTATGAGGAAATGCATCAGGTGAGAGACTAGCACCAGAGAGAGGCGGGGCCAGGGAAATACCCCTCCCCCCACCGCCCTGGGTCACACCCCTGGACTCATCCTCCTTGGTATCTAGCCTCCCCCCCCCCACCCCACTGGATCTGACCCCTGGGCCCAGCCACCCCAATATCCCACCCCCTCCCTGCCACCTGGGTCAGAGCCCCAGCCGGACCCATCTACCCCGGTATCCCGCCCTCTTCCTGCCCCCAGATCAGCCCCCCGGGCCCATCTACCCCGGTGTCCCGCCCCCTCCCTGCCCCCAGATCAGCCCCCCGGGCCCATCTACCCCGGTGTCCCGCCCCCTCCCTGCCCCCAGATCAGCCCCCCGGGCCCATCTACCCCGGTGTCCCGCCCCCTCCCTGCCCCCAGATCAGCCCCCCGGGCCCATCTACCCCGGTATCCCGCCTCCTCCCTGCCCCCCGATCAGCCCCCCGGGCCCATCTACCCTGGGATCCCGCCTCCTCCCTGCCCCCAGATCAGCCCCCCGGGCCCATCTACCCTGGTGTCCTGCCTCCTCCCTGCCCCCAGATCAGCCCCTGGGCCCATCTACCCCGGTGTCCCTGCGCGTCGGTGCGACCTGATCTGCCCCCCGGGCCCATCTACCCCGGGATCCCGCCTCCTCCCATCCCCCCCACAAATCAGCCCCCCGGGCCCATCTACCCCGGTGTCCCGCCCTGTGCCAGGACCTGCGGGGCCGCGTGGAGCGGATCTGCCGGTTCCTGGGCAAGCAGCTGGACGCGCGGGCGCTGGACGGGGTGGTGGCGAACGCCTCCTTCCAGGCCATGAAGCAGAACAAGATGTGCAACTACAGCCTGGTGCCGGAGAACATCATGGACCAGCGGGTCAGCCCCTTCCTGAGAAAAGGTGGGAGGGGGCAGTGCCCCTGCCGGGCAGCAGGGGGAGCTGTGTGTGTGTGTGGGGGGGGGGGCTCCCAGCTACCCCAGCCTGGCCTCTCCCAGCAGGGGGCGCTGTGGAGGACTCCCTGACCCCCTCCATTCTCTGCTTCCCGCAGGGGTCCCTGGCGACTGGAAGGGGCACTTCACGGTGGCGCAGAGCCAGGCGTTTGACCGGCTCTACCGGGAGCAAATGCAGGATGTGGGCGTCCGATTCCCCTGGGACGAGGCCTGAGGGGTCGCCGGCCCCCTCCACCGGACAGCTACAGTCTGTAGGGACCCCTAGATCCGTGTGTGTGGGCACTTGAATAGTCTGCAGAGCAGGGGCTAGAACCCAGGAGTCCTGGCTCCCCCCCCAACCCCCGCCCTGCGCTAACCACTAGACCCCACCCGCTCTCCCAGAGCCAGGGATAGAACCCAGAAGTCCTGGATTCTGTTCCTGGCCTCTGTCACTCTACAGCCGTTTGGACTCATCAGCATCTGTGCCTCAGTTTCCCTCTCTGTGGAATGGGGCCAAACCCCCCTTCCCGGGCCCTGGATTAATCCTGTAGCTGCGTGTCACTAACAACCCCAGCACGAAAGTGTGCGGCTGCTGTGTGGGGAACCAGCCACCAGGGGGCGAAGCCTCTCCAGAAATGCGGGGGGAAGCTTTTCCTGGCAATGGGCACTGAGGCCCCTTGGGGGCGCTGTGCCCCATACAGAGGGTCTGTGCCAGGCCTTGCCAGGGGCACCCCTCCCCCAGCCCCATAGCGCCCCCCCAGGTACCCAAAGAGCATCCCATTCAGCCTCCCCCTCCCCACCTTCCTCAGCCCCCAGCACCTGCCCACACCCCTCCCCCTCCTAGCTCTGTAAGGGGTTGGGGGATTAGCTGGGCTCGGGGTGACGAACCCAATGTCCCTCCATCTCCGGCAGGGGCTGCAGCCTGGAGTCCCCTTCCTCCATCCCTGTCCCCCGGATCAGCCCCCTGGCCCATCTACCCCGGTATCCCGCCTCCTGCCTCCCCCCGGATCAGCCCCCTGGCCCATCTACCCCGGTATCCCGCCTCCTGCCTCCCCCCAGATCAGCCCCCGGGCCCATCTACCCCGGCATCCCACCCCCTCCCTGTCCCCCGGATCAGCCCCCTGGCCCATCTACTCCAGTATCCCACCTCCTGCCTCCCCCCAGATCAGCCCCCGGGCTCATCTACCCTGGTATCCCACCCCCTCCCTGTCCCCCGGATCAGCCCCCCCCGGCCCATCTACCCCGATACCCCACTGTGACCCTTTCAGGGTTCTCCAGGGGTACAGGGTGAATCAGCAGTGCCAGGCCACCACCTCTGTGCTCACGGGGGGAAACGCGAGCCCCCACTCCGGGCCCCACCAGCCTGTCCCAGGAGGGGGCGCTGTGGTTTGCCTACACCAGCCCTTAGGATCCTGGAGCGGATCCTTGGGGCAGAGCTAAATCTATGGAGATAGTTACCCGCCCCCCCAGCTGCCCCGAGGTCTGCTCTGTCCCTGGGGCACTGGCCCCTCCAGCCTGTCTGTGCCCAGCCCCTCAACTGCTGGGGGGGGCACTTTGCACTCGGATCGGCTGCCTCTGTGGGAGCCGGGCCCCCCTCTTAACCACCGTCCCCTCAGTCCAGCCTTCTGCCGAGCACCCGGGCTGGGGTCGTGTCTGCAGCGAAACCAAGAGCCAAACAGAAGCAAGTTTAAGGCTGGGAAAGAGAGACAAGAAAATACAAACCGTGGGGTAGGGTCTGCGCTTATTCCTAGTAAATAAGCAGGGTAGGGTCTGTGCTTATTCCTAGTTAATAAGCAGGGTAGGGTCTGCGCTTATTCCTAGTTAATAAGCAGGGTAGGGTCTGCGCTTGTTCCCAGTGAAACTGGCACTAGAACCCATAGTTATTACCAGTTAATAAACAGTCTGGAAGGTGTAGTAATTACTAGTTAATAAACGAGCAAGAGTCACAAACACAGTCCGAGCCTGAATTTATTCCCAGTGTCCTTTCCTGGCCAAGAAGGTGTTTCTTCCCCGTTGGTCCGCCCGGCTTACCCTGGCAGGGTGTCTTCTCCGTAACAGAGCCCATCCGGGGGCTGGCGTCCCCCCCATACGCGGTTCCTCCACTTTTCTCCCGGGTTGCCCAGAGGCGTTTTGTTAATTCGCTTCGCCCCAATGGGCCTCCCCACCCCCCACTCAAAGCCTTTCTCTCGGGCACCTCATCTAGGGCGTCCGCACGTGGCTGGGCTGGGCCCCAGATGTCCTCGCTCCTGGGTGAGTTAGTGGCCAGGGTCACACTCCCCTCCCAGAGCTGGGCAAGAACCCAGGAGTCCTGGCTCCCAGCCCCCACCCCCACTAGACCCCACTCCCCTGCCAGAGCCAAGAAAGAACCCAGGAGTCCTGGCTCCCAGCCCCCCCCCCCCCAACCACTAGACCCCACTCCCCTGCCAGAGCCAAGAAAGAACCCAGGAGTCCTGGCTGGATGGTGGGGGGGGGTCCCCAAATGTGTCCAGTGCCTGAATCCCGGCGCCAACCCCCCTCATTCTTCAGTGGGGAGCAGCACAAGGGGGTTCTGTTATATTGGGGGAGGGTCTTTTCTTAGCAACCCCCCCCACCATTTCCCTTCTTCTCTTACAGTGGCTGGCACATAGGGCCCCTGGACGCCAGCCAGCAGCCCCCAGCTCCAGCCTCCCCACAGACCGTGCTCCAGGACCCCCTCCCGTGGGGCATTCCCCCCTCATTCAGGGGAATCCCCGCCCCCAGGAAAGCTGCAGCATTCGGATCACTGGGGGTGGAGGGGGGTGGAGATCGTTTGGGGTAAGCCCTGCAGGCCCCCTTCATCTAGCCTCTGAGAGGCCATACCCCAAGATTCCTGGAGCCCCGCACAGACAGCCCCCTCTCTCCAGATTGCTGCACCCCAAGACTGGGGAGAGAGATCCATACCCCAAGAATTCCATCTAGATGGATTTGTGGGACCCCTTAACTGTCCACTCAGGACACCCCAAATCCTCCCCTACCTCCTGGAAGAGGGAGCCTCCCTAGTTGGTCCCAGGCCAAAGGATGGGACCCCTAATTTCACTTGGGGAGCAGACACAGGGCCTACCCCAAGATCTGCGAATGGGGAGAATGCTTGGACCCCTTAAACTGTACCCGGAGGCCAGTTCATGCCATTAGGGGGCGCCCTGCGCTGCGGATATAGTGGGGGGGCTCGGGGTGACAGCAGCCCTAACCCAGTCCAGGATATGGGCTCCCCCAAACGAGTCCCAGCCCCCGCATTTGTAAATAGCCCCAGCAGAGTGGGGAGGTCCCTGGGGGGCTGCTGGACTGAGAATCCTGGAACCCCCCCCCCCCCCGGTCGACACAAGGTCACGGAGAGGATCAAAAACCCCAATTCGGTCTCTGTGCTGGGTGCGGGGTCCCCGTATACCCAGCCCCCGCGCCCCACCCCAGAGGTGCCGCAGCCCATCACCGGCCGAGGGGTCCCCGCGTCCCAGCCCGGCGGCAGCTGGGTAAATAATCCCCCTGCTGCGTTTTTTTCCAGCAGTGACCCTCACCCGTGTGTGGGCGGGGGGGGGGTCGCAGTGCAGAGCAACTACTGCAAAAGCCTGTTTCTGCTGGAGCGCAGCGCGGGGCGCCCACAAAGCACCAGGGGGTGCTGCACCCCGCTCTGGCGGAAATCCCTGCACCCCGCAGTCACGGGCCTCGGGGAGCCAGGACTCCTGGGTTCTCTCCCTGGCTCTGGCAGGGGACGGGGGTCCAGTGGTTACAGCGGGGGGATCTGGGAGCCAGGACTCCTGGGTTCTCTCCCTGGCTCTGGCAGGGGAGGGGGTCCAGTGGTTACAGCAGGGGGAGGGGGGGAACGGGACTCCTGGGTTCTCTCCCTGGCTCTGGGAGGGGACGGGGGTCCAGTGGTTAGAGCGCGGGGGATCTGGGAGCCAGGACTCCTGGGTTCTCTCCCTGGCTCTGGGAGGGGACGGGGGTCCAGTGGTTAGAGCGCGGGGGATCTGGGAGCCAGGACTCCTGGGTTCTCTCCCTGGCTCTGGGAGGGGAGGGGGGGAACGGGACTCCTGGCAGCAGCCGGCCCTGACGGGCCGTGACGTGCTCGCGAGTGTCCTGTGGCCAGGTGGGCGGGGGGGGTCCTGCCCCACACACTCTAGTACCCCCCAGCGAGGGCAGAGTCCGGGCGCGGCCCCTTTAAGAACTCAGCCGACCCGCTCTGCCTGCCCCCCCCCCGCCGACACGTGCCGCCCCATGTGCTGCCAGCCCCCCAGGCCTCTCCCCCTGCCGCCTCCCGGATTGGCTAAAAGTGGGTCAGGCTCCTCCCACCCTCCGGCTTCCTATTGGCCAAATCTAGGTCAGGGCTCCCCTCCCCCCGCCCATCGCCTCCCCCCCCATGGCCCGGACACATGACCGGCCCGGGCGCACGAGTCTGGGCCTTGGCAAACCTCCCCGGCCCGCCGATTGGCTCGGCCGGAGGCAGCTCGGGTGAGGGCCCCGCCCCCCTGCGCACGCCCCGCCCCCTTTCCCCCAAAGCGCGGAGCCGGGCAAAAACAGAGATTAAGGAAAAAACCTTCCCGGAGCCGCCGGCAGCTGCGCGGCGCTGCTGGAGCCGGGGCCGGGGCCGCTGCGCTGAGATCGGGCGGGGAGGGCGCGAGGTGCCCTGCCGCGCTGCGCCCCCAAACCCTCGGGGGCCCCACCAGGCTGCGCGGGGCGCCGGGGGAGGGAGGCGTCTCCGGCCCCCGCCCTGCGGACCCCCCCGGGCCGCCGGCAGGCGCCAGCAGTGGGAGCCGGGGCTCTGCCGGGCGGAGCGCGGAGCCGGCTGGGTTGGGGCGCAGGGTCCCCGCAGCGGGGAGCCACCGGAGCTCGTCGCCGGACCGGGTCCCGCGGGAAGCGCTGCTGGCCCTTGGGATCCCCAGCCCCGGCGGGCACCGCGGGGATCCCCGACGGGCCATGGCCAGACCAGCCGCCCAGCTGGGCGCCACGGAGCGGCTCCCGACCCCTCTGCTCGCCTCCCCGCCGCTGGGGGTGCCCGGGGCCGGCATGGTCAGCCTGAAGAGCCTCCTGCAGGGGCCCATCAAGAGCCCGGAGCGCAGGCCCAAGGACCTGAGCACCTGTAAGTGCCCTGGCGGCCGGGCGTCGGGCCGGTCCCGCGCGGGTCAGTCGGGCTGGGGATCGGCACCCCAACGCCACCGGCCGGCCAGCCCCATGCGCACCCCTTCCCTGTAGGAATCCCCCCATCCCCCCATGGGAACCCCTCCATCCACCCATCCGTCCATCCCCATGGGAATCCCTCCATCCATCCGTCCATCCCCATGGGAACCCCTCCATCCATCCATCCGTCCATCCCCATGGGAACCCCTCCATCCATCCATCCATCCCCATGGGAACCCCTCCATCCATCCATCCATCCCCATAGGAACCCTGCCATTCATCCATCCATCCATCCATCCCCATAGGAACCCTGTCATCCATTCATCCCTATGGGAACCCCACCATCCATCCATCTGTCCGTCCATCCCCATAGGAACCCCGCCATCCATCCATCTGTCCATCACCATAGGAACCCTGTCATCCATCCATCCCCATGGGAACCGCACCATCCATCCATCCATCCTCCCCTATGGGAACCCCGCCATCCATCCATCCATCCCCATGGGAACCCCGCCATCCATCCATCTGTCCATCCGTCCGTCCATCCCCCTAGGAACCCCACCATCCATCCATCCATCCATCCATCCATCCATCCCCATAGGAACCCCACCATCCATCCATCCATCCCCATAGGAACCCCGCCATCCATACATCCATCTGTCCATCCCCATAGGAACCCCGTCATCCATCCATCCATCCCCACAGGAACCCCGCCATCCATCCATCTGTCCATCCATCCATCTGTCCATCGCCATAGGAAGCCTGTCATCCATCCATCCCCATGGGAACCCCACCATCTATCCATCCATCCATCCATCCCCATAGGAACCCCGCCATCCATCCATCTGTCCATCCCCATAGGAACCCTGCCATCCATCCCCATGGGAACCCCACCATCCATCCATCCATCCCCATAGGAACCCCATCATCCATCCATCCATCCCCATGGGAACCCGCCATCCATCCATCCATCGATCCCCATAGGAACCCCCCATCCATCCATTCGACTGTCATCCGTCCGACCATCCATCCATCCCCAAAGGAACCCCACATCCATCCATCCCCATACAAACCTTGTCATCTCTCCATCCATGAACCCCGCCATCCATCCATTCCCCTACTCCCCTCTCTCTAATCCACCCCTCGGCAGTCTCTCTCCATACTGCCCTCCCTGCCCGATGTGACGAACCGTGACACCCGCGAACTGCCCAGCGCGCTCGTATTGCTATGGAAATACACCCCGGACAGGGCCCTCGGTCCCCCTCTGCAGCCCACCCAGCGTCTGTCCAGTGGTGCCCTTGTGCCAGGCTGTGCACCCTCTCCCCCAGCCGGCTGTCATCTGGGGCAGGATTTGCACTCTGGGCTGGAGAGGGGCAGCCGAGAGGGAGGGAAAGGGGGTGGAAATTGTACCGGGACCCAAGCTCAGGGGGCCCCCCAAAGGTCTGTGTAAATGCAGTGAAATGGGAGGGGTCCCAGCGAACGCAAGGTGCCCAGACCCCAAATTCCTCTGGGCCGGCCTGGCCACAGGGACCCCTCTGGGCAGCAGCCCTGGCTGCACCTGGGCCCAGGCATGTCGACTCCTGGGCCACCAGGAGCACTAACTTGTGTGTGGGAGAGAGACAGAGGCTGTGTGTGTGTGTGTGTTTGTGCAGTTTTGTGTACAAGACAAACAGAAGTGGAGCGAGTGTGTGTGTGTGTATTAATGTGTGTTTGTGACAGAGAGCGTGCATAGTTCTGGGTGAGAGACAGACAGAGGCAGAGTGTGGGTGTATCAGTGTGTGTTTGTGTGTGAGAGAGATGGACAGACAGAAGCTGTGTGTGTATTAATGTTTGGCTGTGAGAGAGACTAGCAGAATGTGTGAGAGAGAGACAGACAGAGGCAGTGTATATGTATTGGTGTGTGTTTGTGTGTGAAAGAGACGGACAGACAAGCCGTGTGTGTATGTGTATTAATGTGTGGTTGTGAGAGAGACTGTGTGTGTGTGAGACAGACAGAGACAGTGTGTGTGTGTATTGGTGTGGTTTTGAATGAGAGAGACAGAAGCCCAGCGTGTTTGTGTATTTGTGACTGTGTGTGACACAGAGGCAGTGTGTGTGTGTGTATTGGTGTGGTTTTGTGAGAGAGAGACGGATGGACAGAAGCCGAGTGTGTGTGTGTGTGTATTTGTGATAGATAGGCCCGGTGTATTTGTATTAGAGCTCCAGACAGAGGCAGAGCGTGTGTGTGCGTCCGCGCCTGTACGTGTGTGTGTGCGTGTGTGTGTCTGTGTATTTGTGGGTTTGCAGGAATGGCCCTGGTCTTCCACTGGCCTGTCTGCTCCCACTGAGAAGTTTAGAAAAGTCTGGAGGCGCTGGGGGAGGTCTGGGGGGCAGGGTCTGTGCAGGTTCCCTGCCTAATTGCGTGACACACACACACACACACACACACACACACAAACAGCTCTAAATCCCCACAGCCAGCACACAGCCGGGACACGGGATGTGACAGGAGGCAGAGAAACGTGCGCCGAGGGTTGTTTTTTATTAGGGTTTTTTTTTTTTTTTTTTTGCCTAAGGAAATGTTGGTAAAAAGCTGCCAAGCGCCTGAGCCCATGTGGACCCAGGGCAGGGGGTGGGTTGTGTTTTGACAGATGAGCGAGCCCCACATCGGGCCTCCGGGGTCAGGTCGGGGCAGCCTCTGATGCCCTGCTACAGCAGGATCTCGCTAGCCACGGGGTAGCCCCCTCCCATCCCATCCCAAATTCCCCCCACCCCGTGGCACATGGTCCCTGGTTGCTGCTGGTCAGGAGTGAGGGGCACCAGCAGAGCTGCGGGGGGAGGGGGGGAGCCCAGGGCTGGGCTAGCAGGGGCTGCGAGTCGGGAGTGAGGGGCACTTGTGCAGGGGAAGGCCCCCCCAGGGCAAGCAGCCCCTTCCCCCACCTGTGCTGGGGGAGGGGGCCCCTTGGGCAGTGACTCAGCCCTGCTCTCGGGGCGCTGCCCCGCTGGGCACGGGAGAAACCCAGCCCAGGGCGTGACCCGGGGCTGTCACCTGGCTCCCTCCACACGTGGGCCGGGGAGTCAGGCCCCAGGAATGGGGTGTCGCCCGGGCATCCCGCCTGCTCCACCTGCTGCAGCCCCGTGCCAGCCTGCGGGGCAGGAGGAGGGGCAGCCTGGAGTCTAGGCTGGGCGGGGCTGGGAGATGTGGGGTGCCCACCCGGCCCATAACCCCTTGTCAGCCCTGCCACCATGGAGCGTCCCAGCGTCCTTTGCTCCATTCGGGGCTTGTTTCTTCCCAGAACCCTTTGCACCATTCCTCAGTCTTCTTGGGACATCCCAGAACCCTTTGCACCGCTCCTCACGTTTCTTGGGACATCCCAGAACCCTTTGCACCGCTCCCCACGTTTCTTGGGACATCCCAGAATGCTTTGCGCCCTGATTCCCTTCCCACCTTGACACCAGGCCTTGGGGGGGGGGGAGGGTTGCTTTCGAGGCCGGAGACTAAAGCCAGACACACCGAACCCCAGGTGTTTTGGGGGGACAGGGGAGTTGGGGATCACAGGGGGATTTGTGATGCAGGCAGCTGACAATGAGAAACCAGGACTCCTGGGTTCTCTCCCCGGCTCTGGGAGGGGAGTGGGGGCCAGTGGTTAGAGCAGGGCGGGGGAGGGGAGAGGCTGGGAGCCAGGATTCCTGGGTTCTCTCCTCGCCTCTGGAAGAGGAGTGGGGTCTAGTGGTGGTGGTGGGGGCGGAGTTTGGATCCGGGACTCCTGGGTGACTTTGCAGGTGCTGGTGCAGCAGCGCTCTGTGTGGGAGGCAGATTGGAAAGCCGAAGCAGGGTGCTCCCCTCCCTTGGGTGCCGACCGATTCCCCCCGCCGGTCTGGAACCCGCAGCGCCGGGCGGGGGGCCCTGCACAAGGAGGGTGTTAGTGCCTGCGCCGCGCACGCTGCAGTGAGCAGCCGAGCCGGGGTCGCCCGAGGTGAGCCAGGCCTCACGTGTGCAGGGAGCGGGCGGGCGGCACGTGCACGGAGCCAGCCCGGCTGCGGCTGAGGCTGGGGAGCAGCTGGGGCCCAGGGACGGGGCAGTGTCTGGCTGGCGCCGTGCAGGCCCTGACTGTCCATCCACGCGCCCCCCCCCCCCCTGCATCTGTCCATCCGTCCCCACATCCCCCCTCTGTCTAGCCCAGTCTCACTCATCCGTCTCTCTCGGCACCATTCTCTCTCCCTCCTTAAGTTCAATACCCCCCCCCGCAGGGTCTCCGTACTCTGGGGGGGCTCCAGGGCTGCTCCCCATCGCTGCCATGCTCAGGGTGGGGGGCCCGGCTGCGATCCGCTTAGTTTCTCTTCCTGGGTCTCTGGCAAACACACCCAGCCTGGGATTCGTGCACACCTCCCCATCCCCACTTGTGCATGCAAATCCACCCACTTGTGCACTTACTGGGGCACACACTTCCACACACGTGTGCACGCAAACCCACCCCCTTGTGCACACATTTGTGCATGCACCCTCACCCCTGTGTGCACACACTTACTCACGCACGCACAACTACAGGGCTGCACTCGCGGCCCCTGTTCCCTGGCACTCACCTGCCCCTGGCCACGCCTGGCTGCTTGCTCTCGCATTCCTGGGTGCGGTGCCGCGCAGGGCCTGCCGCTCACACCCCCAGCACACCCCCCTCACATGCGCCCGCTTGTGCTCTCCCCCGTGCGAGCAGCCTGCGAGCTGTGGAGGATCACACTGCCAGCGCCCCACGTGAGCACAGGCCGGCTGCCACTGGGAGCCGACACACGGTCGCTTGGGAACGCGCCCGCGAAATCCCGCAGCTCCCACACTCCCACGGATTTGAACGCCCTGTGGACTCCCCCAGCAGGGCCCCGGGCAGACACACAGCGTGCAGGGCTCATCTCTGCCAGCAGGGACACACACTCCCAGCCCCCCCTCCCCAGCTCTAATCACTAGACCCCGCTCCCCTCCCAGAGCCAGGGAGAGAACCCAGGACTCCTGGCTCCCAGCCCCCCTGCTCTAACCACTAGATCAGGGGTAGGCAATCTATGGCACGGGTGCCGCAGGCGGCACGTGAGCTGATTTTCAGTGGCACTCACACTGCCCAGGTCCTGGCCACCAGTCCGGGGGGCTCTGCATTTTAATTTTAAATGAAGCTTCTTAAACATTTTAAAAGCCTTATTTACTTTCCATACAACAATCGTTTAGTTCTATATTACGGACTTATAGAGAGAGACCTAAAAATGTTACAGTGTATGACTGGCACCCCTTAAATCAGAGTGAATAAATGAGGACTCGGCACAGCACTTCTGAAAGGTTGCCGACCCCTGCACTAGACCCCAGTCCCCAACCAAAGCCAGGGATGGAACCCAGGCGTCCTGGCACCCAGCCCCCTCCTGCTCTAACCACTAGTCCCCACTCCCCAACCAGAGCCAGGGATGGAACCCAGGCATCCTGGCACCCAGCCCCCACCTGCTCTAACCACTAGTCCCCACTCCCCAACCAGAGCCAGGGATGGAACCCAGGCGTCCTGACCCCCCCTCTCTCCCACTCCAGGCCTGGCCAAGGAGAAGGAGCGGAAGATGGAGGAGGAGGAGGAGGAGCTGGGGGGCGCTCGGGCGGGCCAGTGTGCCTACTTGGGCTCCCTGCTGTGGGAGCGGACCCTGCCCTACAGCGAGATCGAGTACGTGGACCTGGACGAGTTCCTGCTCGAGAACGGGCTCCCCCCCAGCCCGGTCCAGCCGCCCTTCTCCCCGGCCAGCCAGGCCACCCGCTCGCCCTCCAGTGGCATCGCCGTGGACCTCAGCCGCCCGGCCTCCTGCACCTCCTCGGCCTGCTCCTCGCCCGCGGAGTGCCCGGGCAGCAGCGACGGGGACCAGTGCTGCACCACAGCAGGTAGCCAGAGGCACCAGGAGGGAGCAGGGCTTGGGGGGGGGGGCAGGGAGCATGGGGGGGCAGGGAGGTGGGGCTGGGGGGGGCAGTGCCCAGGGGAGCTAGGGGGCCCTGCAGCCTGGGAGGGTTGTGTGTGTGTGGGGGGGTCTCTGCTGCTGAGTCACTGTCTCTCAGTCCCTGCCCCCCAGCACCAGGACACGTGGAGGGGGCAGACCCCTGGGCCCGCCCCACTCCCAGCCCCACAAGCCTCCCAGGCAGCCGGCACATGGCGCCAAGCCAGGGAATCGCCCCGGGGCGCTCCCGTAACAGGGAATCCCCCAGCCCCCCCCCCCCCAACGGGGAATTCCCCCCACCACTCACTTATCTCCCAATCCCCCCCACGGGGTTCTCCCCCCTCCCCACTGGAATCTGGAGGCCGCCGGCCCCTCCCACCCCGCCGTGTTCGCCTCTGGCCCCCCCCAGCTGGCTCCCCCCTCCCGCCCCCTTCACGCTCCGGCCCACGTGCGCCCGCCCGGCCCGGCCCCTCACACGCGGGGGCGGAGGCTGCAGAACGTGACGGCGGGGGGGAGGTTCGTGCGGGGACACGAGACCGCGGATTAGACACGGGATTCCCCCGCGCGGCGCCCTGCGCCCCCCCCCCCGCCCTGAACCTCCTCCCCCCGCCCTGCTCGCTCCCTGCCCCCCCCTGCAACCTCCCCCCGCCCCCTCCCGCCCTGCTCGCTCCCTGCCCCCCCTGCAACCTCCTCCCCCCGCCCTGCTCGCTCCCTGCCCCCCCCCTGCACCCCCCCCCCGCCCTCGTCCCTCGCGGCCCCCCCCTGCAACCTCCTCCCCCCCTCCCTGCTCGCTCCCTGCCCCCCCTCCTGCAACCTCCTCCCCCCGCCCTGCTCGCTCCCTGCCCCCCCCTGCAACCTCCCCCCGCCCCCTCCCGCCCTGCTCGCTCCCTGCCCCCCCTGCAACCTCCTCCCCCCCGCCCTGCTCGCTCCCTGCCCCCCCTCCTGCAACCTTCCCCCCGCCACCTCCCGCCCTGAAACCTCCTCCCCCCCGCCCTGCTCGCGCCCTGCCCCCCCTCCTGCCACCTCCTCCCCCCCGCCCTGCTCGCTGGCTGCCCCCCCTCCTGCAACCTCCTCCCCCCCGCCCTGCTCGCTCCCTGCCCCCCCTCCCGCAACCTCTCCCCGCCCCCTCCCGCCCTGCTCGCGGCGTGCCCTCCCCTCCTGCAACCTCCCCCCGCCACCTCCCGCCCTGAAACCTCCTCCCCCCCGCCCTGCTCGCTCCCTCCCCCCCGTCTGCAACCTGCCCCCACCCGCGCGGCGTCCTGCTCGCTCCCTGCACCCCGCCCCCTCCCGCCCTCCTCGATCCCTGCCCCCCCCGCCCTGAAACCTCCTCCCCCTCCCGCCCTGCTCGCTCCCTGCCCCCCCCCCGCCTGCAGCCTGCCCCCCCTGCCTGCAACCACCCCCCACGGGCGGCACCCTGCTCGCTCCCTGCTACCCCCTGGCCCTGCAACCAGCCCCCAATCCCTGCCCGCACCTTCATCCCTGACCCACACACCCTGTCCTGCACCCACTCCCTGCATCTCCCTGCCCCCCACCCACCTGGCACCCTGCCTGCTTCCCCTCCCCCATCCACCCTGCCGCCCCTGCTTCCCAGCCTGCACCCTGCCTGCAGCCCCCACCCCGTGTGCACCCGTCACCCGCTGTGCACAACTCCCCCCCCCCCGATTTGGAGAGGAATACCAGCCCCCTCCCCCCACACAAGCACACACACATACAGGGATCTGGTCTGGGAGCCAGGACTCCTGGGTTCTCTTCCTGGCTCTGGGTGGGGAGCTGGGTCTAGTGGTCAGAGTGGTGGGGGGAGGGCTGGGAGCCAGGACTCCTGGGTTCTATTTCCTGCTTTGTGACATTGTCCAAGTTCCTTCCCCTCGCTGTGCCTCAGTTTCCTCCCCCGGGGAACTGCCCTGGCAGGTGTTTATGGGGCCCAGGGGGTGCCTGGCTCTGGCCCAGCCAGGCTGCCCGGTGCCTGGCTGATCCCTGGCAGCAGCGAGGTCCCACTGGCTGTAAACCCGCCTCTAATCCCCTCCTGGCACCACAGCTCCCCGAAGGCTGGCGGTGCCCCCACAGCTGCCCCACGCCTGATCCCTGCAGAGCTGCTAAGCAGGGTCACAGCAGGTCAGGGCTTGGACCAGGGGCCCGCCTAGGAAATACTAGCTGCTCAGCAGGGGGCGCTGGCCCCATTACGCCAGGGTGTGGGGATGGGGGGCTAGGGAGGGGGGGCAGCTGGATGGCTCAGTGCTGCCATCTGGTGGTGTGAAGTGGGAATGCCCCTTGCTCTGACCTTCCCCTGTCCCCCCCCGTTCCCCCCCCCCAGGTCCGGTGACCCCCGCCTCCCGGAACACGCCCAGCCCGGTGGACCCCGAGGCGGTGGAGGTGCTGATGAACTTTGACCCGGACCCCGCGGACCTGGCGCTATCCAGCATCCCGGGTCACGAGACCTTTGACCCCCGGAAGCACCGGTTCTCGGACGAGGAGCTCAAACCGCAGCCGATCATGAAAAAGGCGCGGAAAATCCAAGTGCCGGACGAGCAGAAGGTGAGTCCCAGCCCGGGGGGGGGGGGGGGTGTCGTGGGACAGGGGGCCTCTCCCTTCTGGGGGGCACCGGCTCCCATCCGGCCCCAGGGCGGGGACTGGCTGGCTCAGGGGGGCAGGGAAGGGGGCCCGGGGCCTGTCCCCTCTAGGGGGCGCCGGCTCCCATCCAGCCCCAGGGCAGGGACTGGCTGGCTCAGGGGGGCAGGGAATGGGGCCCGGGGCCTGTCCCCTCTAGGGGGCACCGGCTCCCATCCGGCCCTAGGGCGGGGACTGGCTGGCTCAGGGGGGCAGGGAATGGGGCACAGGGCCTGTCCCCTCTAGGGGGCGCCAGCTCCCATCCGGCCCCAGGGCAGGGACTGGCTGGCTCAGGGGGGCAGGGAATGGGGCACAGGGCCTCTCCCCTCTAGGGGGCGCCGGCTCCCATCCGGCCCCAGGGCGGGGACTGGCTGGCTCAGGGGGGCAGGGAATGGGGCACAGGGCCTCTCCCCTCTAGGGGGCGCCGGCTCCCATCTGGCCCCAGGGCAGGGACTGGCTGGCTCAGGGGGGTGGGGAATGGGGCATGGGGCATGGGGCCTGTCCCCTCTAGGGGGCGCCGGCTCCACTCAAGTCTCTCTCTCATTCCTTTTCTCTCCCTCTGCCCCATGGGTCTCCCCCCAGGATGAGAAGTACTGGAACCGGCGCTACAAGAACAACGAGGCGGCCAAGCGGTCGCGGGACGCCCGGCGGCTCAAGGAGAACCAGATCACGGTGCGGGCCGCCTTCCTGGAGAAGGAGAACGCCGTCCTGCGGCAGGAGGTGGCCAGCATCCGCCAGGAGCTCTCCCGCTACCGCACCATCCTCACCAAGTACGAGTCTCAGCACGGCGCCTTGTAGGACGCCGGCCGCCTGCACCGCCACGCGCCCCGGCCCCCCCGAGGACGGGGGGGGCTGCTTTCCCGCAGCCAGGGGGCGCCCTCTTTCCCCCTTCCCCCGCTCCTGGGCTCCCCCCCTGCGGGGGCTCCAGCGGATGGACCAGGAGCAAGGAGAGACACTGGCTCGGACCTGGACCCTGCTCCCCCTTCCCGGGCGGAAGTGGGGAGCCAGGCTGACTCTTTCCCGGGGAGCGGGCCGGAGTGTGTGGGGGGGTCTGAACTGGTGACGCAGCCCCCCCCCAGCCCTGCAGCAGGACTAAGCGGGGGTTTGGGTGGGCGTGTGCACATACGCCCCGCCCCACCGAATGGAAGAGGTGGGTGGGAGGCACAGAGCCAATCGGTGGCAGGGTTATCTGATGAGGGGGAGGGGCTGGGAGCCAGGACTCCTGGGTTCTATCCCTGGCTCTGGGAGGGGAGTGGGGGCTAGTGGTTAGAGGAGGGGGGCTCTGGCCTCCTGGAGCTGAGGGTAGAACCCAGGAGTCCTGGCTCCCAACCCCCCTTGCTGGAAAAGAGACCAAGGGCTGTTACTTTGCCAGCTCTTGTGCATCACCTGCTGGTGGCGAGTTGTAATAGGCACCTGTGGCTTCTATCAGTCACAGCCAGGGACTGGGTGAGGGGGCTGGAGCCTGGGGGGTCCTTCACCCTAGTGCCCCCCGACTCCCCCTCCCTTCTTGCTTCAAACTGCTTCTCAACAGCCAAATTTCAGAGCAAGCAAGGCCAGGGGGTTGGAATCCCAGGACTCCTGGGTTCTCTCCCCAGCTGTGGGAGTGGAGTGGAGTCAAGTGGTTGCGGGGGGGGGGGGGGCGGACCTCTGACCTCCCAGGGCAGGGATAGAACCCAGGAGTCCGGACGCCCAGCTCTCCACGACCCCACTCCCCACCCAGAGCCGGGGATAGAGCCCAGGAGTCCTGGCTCCCAGTCCTTCTCCTTTAACCCTTTGCACTCTGACCACTTTTGAGGCGCCGGTGTTGCTGGCAGGGGGGGCGCGCGGCGCGTCCCCGCCGGGACACTCCACGGGTTTGCACAGGGGTTCAGAGCAGGGTGGTGGGGGGAGGGGAGAGTTCTTCTTAAGTATTATTATTATTATTATAATGACTCGCTCTATATTTTGTTAAGTGCGGCCGGGGTGTCCGGGCCCCGCGTCCTGTGTCTCCTGGCCCCGCCCCCTCTAGCCAGCTAGGATTTTCCAGGGTTTTTCTGTCTTTTCGGGTGTTTTTACAAAGCCGGGACCCCAGGCGCCGCCCCACGGACCCTGGGCGTTTACCGGCCCGCCGGATCCTTGCCCGCGGGCTGCTTTTCTCGGGGAGCGGGCGAGGCAGCGCGACAGAGCCAGGCCATCGTGGGGAGAAGCCAGTGAGCCGGCCCGTGGGAGAGCTCCGCTTTCGCAGCAGGGCTGGACGGACGGACGGACGGAGGCAGCGCTTCGAAAGCAGCGCGTGGATCTATTTTTTCAGGGGGGGACAGACAGACACACACGGCTACTGCAGCTCAGCACAAGAGGCCACCTTTTGGGGGGGGGGGGCGGAATGACTATTCCAGAGCAGCGCAGGATCTGCATGGGGGCGGGCGGCCGCAGCGATCTCAGGCCGGCACAGGATTGGACGATGCCGTTTTATATTTTTATGGAGGAGGAGACTTATTTCATACAGAAAGAAACAAATCTATATAAGGGGGGGGTCCGAGGTCCGGCTGTCACTGCCGAGGGGAGGGTCTTGGTGGGTTTTTTCCTTTCCGAATGCAGATGGGCGGCCGGCCGCTTCCGCTGGCTGGTGCCAATTGTACCAGGGCAATAAAGAAGCCGAGAAAGCGATGAACAGAGCTCGGTGGTGGGAGTGTGTTTTGAATGGGGGCGGGAGGGTGCCCCCCTGCTAGAGGGGGGTGTAGATCTGCCTGCTGGGAGGGGCTGGGCCCTGCTCTGTGGGGGAGGGTGGATGATGTGTTCGTGGCAGGGGCAGTCCCTGGGGTTAACACCCCGCCCCGGCCTCGGGATGGGGCACCAGCAGGTTTTAGTGCCGCAGACCCTAATATTGATCAGCAGCACACGGACACCCCAGCTGGCTTGGGGGGGGGGGGGGGGCGGGGGCAGAGCTCCCCAGTCCCACCTGGGGGCCAGCACCCCCTAGAGGGGAAAGACCCCAGGGCCCCAGTCCCTGCGCCGGGGCCGGATGGGAGCCAGCGCCCCCTAGAGGGGAAGACCCCATTCCCCAGGTGATGGGGCCTTGTTTACTTTCACGGGACACTTGTGCTGTGCTGCCCCATAGTGGTCAAACCCAGCAATGCACCTTCATTTCTCTTCCAGCTTTGCAACGCACAAGGGTCCCCCCTTCAACTAATGGAGGATCCGGAGCACTGGGCTCCCCCCCAGCTCTGCCGGTGCCCCTCACTCCCGACCCGCAGCCCCTGCTAGCCCGGCCCTGGGCTCCCCCCAGCTCTGCTGGTGCCCCTCACTCCCGACCCGCAGCCCCTGCTAGCCCGGCCCTGGGCTCCCCCCAGCTCTGCTGGTGCCCCTCACTCCCGACCCGCAGCCCCTGCTAGCCCGGCCCTGGGCTCCCCCACAGCAACTGTGCCAGTGCCCCTCACTCCCGACCCGCAGCCCAGCAGCTGAATGAAGGGCGCGGCCCAGAGGCCTCATGCTCTTGCTTTATTGCATAGGTCTAAATCACTTCAACAGGGACGAGACGTGGGAACAGCGAGGGCAGCCGTGGCACACGCAGGGTTAACACACAGGGCCTGATGCCAGTGCCCCCCCGCTTAGCAAGGCACCTGGGGGGCAGGGGGAGAAATTGCCTCCCACTGCATTGCGGGGGAAGTCAGAGCTGCTCCTCCCACTGCCTTGCTGGACAGCAGGGGAAAGGGGTTCATGGAGCTGATGGGGGAAAAAGGTCAGATACTGGGATAGATGGGCCCATGGGGCTGATCTGGACAGGGCCGGGGGGACACCAGGGTAGATGGGCCCATGGGGCTGATCTGGACAGGGCAGGGGGGGACACCAGGGTAGATGGGCCCATGGATCTGATCAATTTCAGCTCATTCTAGTTTCTTGCTCACATCAAAGTTACTGGTGGGGGGGGGGGAGGCTGTTAGTAGCAGCAACTAGTAGGACACACAGGACAGACAGACATTGTCATCTCTTCCCCCCTCCCCCACAGCCCACCAGGCCTCCCCCCTCACAGAGCACAGAGGTTTTAGTGCAAAGAAATCTCCAGCGTGCGGCCTTTGCTGGGCCCTGCCCCTTCCCGCCGGGCTCTGGTGCACCTGGCACCTGGCCAGCGGAGGGGGGCCAGCCTGCCAGCCTCTGCGATAGAGGGAAACTGAGGCACGTACCTGCCCACCACTGCCCTCACCCCCTAGGCTCCACTCCCCTCCCAGAGGCAGGAAAAGACCCCAGGAGTCATGGCTCCCACCCCCCAGTAGACCCCCCCCCCTCCAAAAATTGTACCTGCTGCTCACATAGGGGAGTGGGGTCTAGTGATTAGAGCGGGGGTGGGGTGGAGACTGGGAGCCAGGACTCCTGGGTTCTATCCTGGCTCAGGGGGGAGGGGGGCGCTAGTGGTTAGAGCAGGGGCAGCCAGCCAGCATGACCGCACCACCGAGATCAGCAACTGGTCCGCAAAGCCACGCCCCCTCCCCCGCGTGTGATGGGGGCATCTTGCCTGCAGCCCCACCTCCAGCCCCCAGGGGGAGACACCAGGCTGCACACATGTGGGGGGGGCGCACAGGTACTGCAGCGCCTGCTGGGACGCCTGCCACCCCCTCCCACTCCCCCCCGTGGCTGGAGGCACCAGCCCCGGGGCTCCCCCCGCGGGCACAGCCTCCCCCTCCGTGGCAGGCAGTGGAAACGTGCCCCGGTTGCGACTCCCTAGCGCCCCCTGGACGCGGGATTGGGGGGGGAGGGTGAAAAAGGGCCTTTCCCTCCTGTGACCCCCCCAGGGTGGGAGACCCCCCCCTCCCCCAGGGGTCACGCCCCTGCCTTACATTCATTCAGTGGGTGATGCCAGGATCAAAGCAATAAATAGGCAGCTTTAGGCAGGCGCCGGGCGGTCAGTCCCCGCTGCCGCCAGGAGCGGAGGGGGGGGGGCGGCACGGCCCCTGTCAGCCGTTTCCTGCTCCCCCCCGCACCAAGCTGGCTGGAGAGGGGCCTGGCCCCCCCCTCTCCGCACCCAGCCGGGGGCATCAGCCGGTGGCGATCTTGAGGCGGTCGATGCCGGTGATCAGTCTGGCGAGGCCCCGGTGCACCTGGCCCTGGATGGGGCCGTATTCCACCCGCTCGCCGTCCACGGTCAGGATGCCCTTGCGGGTGAGGGGCTCCAGGCGGAAGGCCCGGACGGGCACGTGGACAAGGTGGGGGCACTCCTGCTCGAAGTGGCTGCCCTTCTCCATGGCCAGGAAGACGCGGACCAGGGCGGCGCGGGAGATGCCGGCTTTGATGAAGCAGAGGTGGATGAGCCCGTCGTCGAAGCGGGCGAAGGGGGCGGCGAAGAGGTCGGCCCCCAGGTGGCTCTGGTAGATGGCCAGCACCAGCACAAAGTCGTCCTCCACCGTCACCCAGGAGCCGGGCACCGGCTGCCCCAGCGGCACCAGCAGCTCGTCCGGGGGGCCGCCCACCTGGGCCTCGCCCGGCCCGCCGGCCGGCAGCTCCCCCGGCCCGGGTTCGAAGGAGAAGCTGGGCGGGGGCAGGACGGAGGCAGAGGAGGGGGGCGGGGAGCCGGGCGAGGGGCAGGGCGTGGGGGCCGGCTCGGCCCCCCGGAAGGCGTGACGCTCCTCGCACAGCCCCATGTCGGACAGGGCGCGGTGCAGGGGCAGGCGCTGCAGGGGCAGGCGGCCGTTGGGGGCCACGGTGATGCTGCGGGAGATGGGCCGGTGGGCGGGGGCGTCGGCGGCAGGCAGGTAGGCGAGGCGCCCGCGGTAGGTGTGCATGGAGGCCAGGCGCACCAGGGTGCCCAGCGTGAAGCGGGCGGCGCCCATGTGCCGGTACTTCTCGCTCTCGATGTCCACGTCCGAGACGAAGCCCCAGGCCACGCTGAGGCAGGAGAAGCAGCGGGCGCCCGAGGCCGTGGTGACGGCCACCAGGTCCAGGGGGGTGACGGCCGCGTGGCACAGCAGCAGGGCGCAGTTCAGCAGCAGCTCCAGACCCAGCACCTGCTCCAGCCTGCTGGGGGGCAGGGTTGGGGTGAGCCGCCCGGCCAGGGGGTGCAGCCCACTGGTAAAGCAACCCCCCTCCCCCCGCCGCTGCCCCTTGCTGCAGGGGGAGCCGCACCCTCCAGCCCCCAGGGGGACACATGGGGAGCACAGGTTGGGCAGGAGGTGCGGGATAGGGGAGGGCCTCCCCCGCATCTGCTGCCCATGCACCCCCCAGCCCCCCACAACCCCCATCTGCTCCCCATACACCCCCCCCCAGTCCCAACTCCCCTTCTTGAGCCGGGTATAGAACCCAGAAGTCCTGGCTCTCAGGCCCCGCCCCCGACCACTGGACCCCCTTCCCTTCTCAGAGCCAGAGAGAGAACCCAGGCATCCGGGCTCCCAGTTTCCCCCCGCACACACACACACACCCACCCCGCTAGCGCTGCCCTTACCCGGCGTTACAGTTGATGGCTCCGGCCAATGCGTTCCCCGAACCACTCGGTAAAATCCCAATCGGCATCTTGATGGCCTGCTCCCAGTCGGGGCGCTCCATGAGCCCGTTGAGAACCTGCCGGCACACAGGTGAACCGCTGTGGGGGCTAGTGGTGAGAGCGGGGGGGGGGGGCTGGGAGCCAGGACTCCTGGGTTTTTTCCCTGGCTCCATGAGGGGAGTGGGGTCTAGTGGTCAGAGCAGGGGGGCCTGGGAGCCAGGACTCCTGGGTTCTCTCCCTGGCTCTGGGAGGGGAGTGAGGTCAGACCTACAGCAGGGGAGGGTGCCAGGGTCGTTATGGCCGGGGGAGGGGCAGGGCGGGGCGTTACCTCGTATAGGAGCCCATCCCCTGAGACGGCGACGATCCCATCCCATTCTGCCAGGTTGATGCCCTTCACCAGCTCCCGGGCGTGGTTCGGCCTCTCTGGGAGCAGGAGGAGAGAGACGGGGTATCAGACAGCCCCTCCCCCTGCCCCACCGGCCCTGCCCCCTCCCCCCAGCCCCTCCCCCTGCCCCACCAGCCCTGCCCCCTCCCCCCCAGCCCCTCCCCCTGCCCCACCGGCCCTGCCCCCTCCTCCCCAGCCCCACCGGCCCTGCCCCCTCCTCCCCAGCCCCTCGCCCTGCCCCACCGGCCCTGCCCCCTCCTCCCCAGCCCCACCGGCCGCGGGTCCTTCTCTCTCCCGCCCCCCCTCACCCGTCTGGATCAAGTTGAAGCTGATGTCCGCCTCCGTGATCATGGGCAGCACGTGGGTCTGGCACCACTGCAGGGCCAGGCCCCTGCCCCCAAACGGGTTCAGCAGGAGCAGCAGCCGGCGCGGGCGCGGCAGGAGGCTGGGAGCGATGTCTGAAAGGAGAGCGGGGAGAGCAGGTCAGGGGAGCCCTGCCCGGCGCGGAGCCGCGGCTGCCTCTGGGGCGGGGGCTGGTTACACAGGGACCCCTTGCCAGGGGACGCGGCTGCCTCTGGGGTGGGGCGCGGGGGTGGGGAGTACAGGGACAGTAATGAAATGCTGAACTGTGGTGCCAGCAGATGCCCGTGGGCACCACACACCTGGCTGGCGCTAAGCTCAGCCGTCCCTGCCCTTCCCCCCGGCAGCACCGTAAAGGCGCCGCCGGGCGAGGGAAGCCCTGTGCGCCAGCCAGATCTGATACAGACACCTGCCGTGTTAGCAGCCCTGTCACTTCCTGGCCGCGAGCTGCACGCTCCGGGTTGCCAAGAGCGAGCCAGAGGGGAGACAAGGAAGCACCAAATGCTGCAACCAGGAAATGTAAAAAAACCCAACACCCTCCCCCCACCCCCCCGCAGGCTCAAAGCCCCCGAATCTCTCAGCTTTGCTAGCCCAAAGCTCCCCAAGGAGAGGGCCAATCTGCAGGGTGCTCCTTCGGCTCCGCTCCGAGCAAACGGGTACACGCTTTGCCTTCCCTGAAGCCTGCCGCTAGGCTGACAAGGCCAGGGTGCTGCCAAGTTTGGGTGCCTGCTTTATACCGCGGAGAACCGCGGCTTCCGGAACAGCAGGTGACCAGCAGACAGCTCAAGGCTGCCGGTTTCGGAAGAGCTCGGCTGGCGACACGGAAACACCGGAGCCAGGCTGGGCGTTGGGTGCACGGATAAAAACCTTGCAGGGCAGTTGCAATTAAAGCCAGACTGAATCCTGTTCAAACAGCAAAGCCCAGCAATGCGGAGGGCAGCCGGCCAAACCTGAAAAACCAGAAAGCAGCTCAGAAGCTGTTTGGACATGGTAGGAGGACGACAAGCCGTTGCCATGAAACCTCGGAGGCAAGGAGCGAGGTCTCCCAGGCAAAAGGATCAAACTCCAAACGCCAAAGCCCGACAGCCTAAACGCACAAGCTGGGGGAAATTCATCTCCCAAGAGACGACGCACGTCCAGCCGAAGGCGCACGCTTTCATAAATGCGCGCACTATGGACTTTTTCAGCAGTTCGCTGCACCCCCGTGGTCGCAGCACCCCCGTGGTCGCAGCGGGGACTCGTATTACAGACAATCCAGACGAGACGTCATGCCGGGACCGATCACATGTCATGCCAAAGAGCCTGCCTGGAGAGCGGAAGTGACTATTCGTGGCAAGACTTGACAACTGGCCCAGGAGCAGAGGTCTCCGTTGCGTCGACCCCAACCAGAGCCGGGGTCACCTCATGTAGCCGTGACTTGCCCTGGAGGGCAGCCCAGGCCGGCTCATCGCAGAGACAACGGCTTTGCATTCAGACCGCACGGGATCAAAGACCAAGGACCTTCTCGGCCGCCGCGTGGCAGCCACGACAGAAGAATTTGACGGAGGATTTGATGTTGGACATTGGAAAGGAGATCCACTAGAAAACAGGCCACAATTCACCGCTGCGGGATTTCAGTCACTTTGATCAAGCGAATGGAGCGGCTGAGGAAATCAGAAAGCCAAGAAAAATCCCACAGCAGGGAAGATCCATCCGTCGCTCTTCCGAGTTACAGATAGACACCGACAGCAGCTCCTGGCCATAGTCCTGCACAGCTCCGGATGACACGACACCTCCGAGTTCCTGAACCGGCTTTGGAAAAGAATCTATGAAGAGAGTCACCAAGTCTAGAACCAGCCGATCACATTCGGGACCGAGAGGATGGAGAAAAAGGATGGTGAACTGCAGCTGTCGAGCGCCCCGATCACACGCGATTGACACGTCTCCGGTCCGTTCGTCGGGAGGAACAAGCCACAGAGCAAACCCCCCGCAGGTGGCGGATGCGCAGCGAGGCACCGACCATTGAAGGATGCCAGGCCGACCACGGCCAGGCGGTGCAGCGAACGGCCAGCCAGGCGGCTGAGCTGCGACAGTCGGGTCATGTAATGAGTAACCCAGGACAACTCCGAGACACTTACACTGATCCACTCTGTGCTTCTGAGCTAGCGTGACAGTGGCAGGAGGGTGGGGCACAGGGGCTGGTTACACATGGACCCCTCGCCTGGCACGGAGATGCAGCCCCCCCCGGGCGGGGCACAGGAAGAGGGCCCTCTACTGAGCCCCCCACCCCACTCCAGGCTGCATAGCCCCCCCTAGTGCCACACTGGGGTACTGGGCCCGGCACAGACGGCCAGGGGAGAGCGCCCTGCCCTGTTCCATGCAGCCGGGGCAGCTCTGCCCTCACCACAGGGCCCGGCAGGGTGAGGGAAGTAGATAAGTGATCCCGGAGGATGTGCGGGGAAGAAAGATTAACCCAGAACCACCACCACACACACTGCAGAAGGAACGCTGGGGCATGCAACCACTCATCCATTTCCTAGTGCCTGCCCACTGGGGGTTGGGAGCCAGGACTCCTGGGTTCTCTCCCTGGCTCTAGGAGGGGAGCAGAGTGTAGTGGTTAGAGCAGGGGGGGCTGGGAGCCAGGACTCCTGGGTTCTCTCCCTGGCTCTGGGAGGGGAGCAGAGCGTAGTGGTTAGAGCAGGGGTGCTGGGAGCCAGGACTCCTGGGTTCTCTCCCCAACTCTAGGAGGGGAGCAGAGCGTAGTGGTTAGAGCAGGGGTGCTGGGAGCCAGGACTCCTGGGTTTTATCCCCAGCTCTGGGAGGGGAGCAGAGTGTAGTGGTTAGAGCAGGGGGGCTGGGAGCCTGGACTCCTGGGTTCTCTCCCTGGCTCTGGGAGGGGCATGTAATCAAGTGGTTGGAGGGCGGGGGGGGGGGGGGGGGATTCTCCTCACTCCAAGTCAAAAGTTCCCCGGTTATCGTACCAGGCGGAGACGGCTGCACTTTACACCCAGGGCTGATAGCGGGGCAGGTTCTGCAGGGTCTCCGGCCCAGAGAGGCAGCGCTGATACCCCCCCGCCCATAAACCCAATGCCCAGCGTGCCCCCCAACCAGCCAGCCCCACTCATGCACATCCACTGCACCCATGCACACCCCTGCCCCAGTCCCCCACCCTATCCCTAGGCACCCTCTGGAGCCAACCCCCATGCTAGCAAGCCCCCATCCATGGCATCTGCCCCCCAGCCCTCAGCAGGAGCAGAGAGGTGGGGAGCCACTGCCCAAGGCAACCCCGAGTCCCTCCAGCAGGGATCCTGCCCCCCCAGGGTTTGGGAGGCTCCTTGAGAGGCCCTGATGTGGGAGGGGTTAGACCAAGTGTGTGTGTGTGTGGGGGGGAGATGGGGGCCCTCAAGGGCAGCGGGGGGGGGGGGGGGGTGGAGGACAAGGAATCCAACAGCCCCACCTTCAAGACAATCCATTGACCTTTGGCCAGGCTGCGGAAGACAAAGGAGCCCAGCCCGGCCTGGCCCTGCCCCTGGATCCCCGCCCGGGACAAGGAAAGGACGGGGCCGCGCCCGGCCTGCGAGTTCCCTGAACCGAGGCGTCGCCATCCGGACCCCAAGCATGCCAGGCTCCACCCCGGCCACTGGTTCCAGCCCCACCTGTGGGCCCACACAAGCCGGACAGCCTGCCTGCCTCCCAGCTGCCCCATACTCTAGGAGCTGGACCCCCTCCCAGGGCCGGGGAGAGAACCAAGGCATCCTGATGCCCAGCTCCCCATCCCACCCCCCACGCTCTAACCACCAGACTCCCCCTCCCCTCCCCGGGCCAGGGAGAGAACCCAGGCTTCCGGGCCCCCATCCTGGGCCTGTAAAACCCACCCAGGGCGGTTCAGCGTGGCAGGCAAAGCTAGAGGGGGCAGGCGTCCCCTCTTCGCCGGGTCTGGTTTTGGGGGCTCTCCAGCAGCTGAGATCGCGGAGCCATTGCTGGCTGCAGCCCCTTGTCCCAGGCGCACATTCAGGTTAGAGCAGAGAGGGCTGGGAGCCAGGACGCCTGGGTTCTATCCCGGCTCTGGGAGGTGAGTGGGGTCTAAGTGGGTTAAAGCAGCGGGGGCTGGGAGCCAGGACGCCTGGGTTCTATTTCTAGTTCTGGGAGTGCAGTCTAGCAGGTGAGGGCAATGGGGGTGGGGGCTGGGAGCCAGGACGCCTGGGTTATCTCCCCGGCTCTGGCAGGGGAGTGGGGTCTAGTGGGTTAGAGCAGAGGGGGCTGGGAGCCAGGACGCCTGGATTCTCTCCCCGGCTCTGGAAGGGGAGTGGGATCTAGTGGGTTAGAGCAGGGGGGGCTGGGAGCCAGGACACCTGGGCTCTATTTCTAGCTCTGGGAGTGCAACCTAGCAGGTGAGGGCAATGGGGGTGGGGGCTGGGAGCCAGGACTCCTGGGTTCTCACCCCAGGTCCAGGAGGGGAGCAGGGCAGACGGCACAGAGGCGGCCTTACCTGTGTCGCTGGAGATGGGGATGCCCAACACCAGGCACTTGATGGCAGCCGCCCATTTCTCCGCCACCGCTTGGTTCTTCTCGTAGTCGTCGGCCCCATCCACCTGGAAGGTCCGCGCCGCCCTCTGCCGCCCGCGCCCCGACCCCACCGCCACCTTCCTCTTCTTCAGCGGGTAGGCGTAGACAGAGAAATACGCCGCCCGGTCGGCCGGCGCCCGGCTACGCAGCGTGTGGCAACCCACCACCTCGGCCAGGGGCACCACGGTGCGCTGGTCCGTCTCCGGCTTGGGCACCAGCCGCTGGATGTGCAGCGCCGTCCGGGTCAGGCTGAGGGCGTAGCGGGACCCCTTGGAGGGGTAAGCCCCAAACTCCCCGTGAAGCAGCGTCTCCGCGCCCTCGCCGTACGGCCCCAGAACGAGGTTCATCTTCCCGGCGGGGACGCGGCCCAACCCGCCTTCCCCAGCAGGCTCAAGCCGCACTTCGGGTGGGTCCTTCCAGCACCATCCACTCTCCCCTAGTTCCCCGCCCAAACCCAGACCAAACCGCCACTAGAACGTGGCCCGCGCCTGGGCGGGGGGTGGATCAGCGCCGGGCCAGGGGCAACTAACCCCACTAGGAGAAATGTCCAGATCCAACCCCCCAAGTCTGTTCTGCTGCCTCTGGCCCACCCAGACGCCGGCGGGATCTTTACGCCCCACGGCGCCCCATCCCCGAGGGCAGCGCCCCAGGGCAGGAATACGGGGAATCTCGAGCAGCCGAGGAATGAGAGCCGGCTTGACTAAGCGGCTCAGCAGGGGGAAGGGCCCGCAGGGAGCCAGAAACCGGCTTCAGCCTTTCCCCTCCCGAGGGGCCCAGCGGGGAGGGGGGAGCTGAGTTGGCTCCAGCCCTCTCCCCCCTCCCCGATGTCTGCGTTCGCCTGGGGGGGGGCGGGGGGGGCCGGCTCGGCAGGAGGGAGCCAGGAGTCGCTGGGATTTTTAAAGACACTTGAAAAGTTTCTTTCCCCCGCAATGGGGCCTGGGGAAATGGGGGGTTGGACCCGATCCAGCCCCCCCCCCAGCTAGGGACACAGGCGGGGAGCAGCCTGGCCCCGCGCCACAGGGCAGGGGGGCTGGGAAATGGGCCCCCCCGCAGGGCTGACACCTGCCACCATCCCCCGCCCCCAGCAGCAGGTGCTTCCCCTCGCCCCCCCCTTCCTCCTTCGCCCCCTTCCCTCTGGCCCCCCTGCCCCTGAACCTGCCTCCCTCCCTCTCTCCAGGAAGTGCTTCCAGCAGGCGCGAGCCGGCCCCATAAATGGGGAGGAGTGGCTGGCTCCCGCCAATCACAGAACAGCCCCTTCCAGGCCCACCAATCAGGGCGCTCTACCTCCACCCCCACCTCCGCTCCCACTCCCGGGCCAGGAGGCGGCCACCTTTGTGGAGGGCAGCATCAGTCACGCCGGCTTCGCCCTCCTTCCGATAGTCCCTGTCGCGGCCATCTTTGTTGTGGGCGGAAAGGACTGTCTCCACCCTCCTCCCTGCGATTCAATGGGCTGTGGCGGCCATTTTGAATGTGGGCAAGGGAGATAACGTCCCTTCCTGTCTGAACCGACGGATGGGGCGGCCATCTTTGTCTGGAATTAGGCCCTGCCTTTATTCCCAGCCCTCCCATAGAAACCAAATGGGCATGACGGCCATCTTGGATGTGGGCAAAGGAAATTGCTTCTCCCTCCATAACAGCTAATGCATATGGCGACCATATTTAGTAGGGGAAATGCAGCGTGGGACTCCCATTGTGCTAGGAGCTGTACATTATTTATTAGGGCTATTACGGTAGCACCTAGGAGCCCCAATCACAGCCCAGGACCACGTTGTGCTAGGGGCTGTACATTATAATTTCTACCAGGTGTTAATACGGTGCCGCCCAAGAGCTCACAATCTAAGCACCCACAGTGGTTTATTATAATAATAATTTGTAATGAAAATTAACAAATTAATAATAATTATATTCTTATTGTTATTGATTATTTGCATTGTGCTAATACTTAAAGGCATCAATCAGACTCTGTTTATTATTTTTAATAATGAGAGAGACTATTATTCAAGTCTACTACTCCCATATTGGTATATAGATTTTTTGTCCCACCTGTATGGTAACCAATTCCTCCCCTCCTCCTACCCCCCCAAGACTCAAATGTACAAGTAACTGTGGATTAATGGCAACTAGAGAGACTTGAAAATGAACGGACGGAAGAAGTTTTCCATTGGAAAATGCTGATCTGGTAACATCAAAACGCAGGCATGCGTCAATGTCTTATAAACATTCCGCAGAAAATGTTTCCTTTCAATACGGGCCAAAGGTTTCCTTTCGGGCGCTTCCTTTGGACTTTGATGCTCTCCGCGATAAGGCAACACAATAGAAAGGTTAAAGGTGTCCATGAGGCTGAAAGGGAGGGATTATTTTGCCCAAACGGGCGACATTTCCACTTGAGGGACGAAACGAAATTGCAACATGTCAGAATTCCCCGTGGATCTGAGGCGCAGTCACTGTGGTCTAGTGTCTAATGTCCAAAGTAGTCTAGTATCAGAGGGGGAGCCGCGTTAGTCTGGATCTGTAAAAGCAGCAAAGAGTCTTGTGGCACCTTATAGACTAACAGACGTATTGGAGCATGAGCTTTCGTGGGTGAATACCCACTTTGTCGGATGCATGTAGTGGAAATTTCCAGAGGCAGGTATAAATATGCAAGCAAGAATCAGGCTAGAGATAACAAGGTTAGTTCAATCAGGGAGGATGAGGCCCTCTTCTAGCAGCTGAGGTGTGAACATCAAGGGAGGAGAAACTGCTTTTGTAGCTGGCTAGCCATACACAGTCTTTGTTTAATCCTGAGCTGATGGTGTCAAATTTGCAGATGAACTGGAGCTCAGCAGTTTCTCTTTGAAGTCTGGTCCTGAAGTTTTTTTGCTGCAGGAGGGCTACCTTTAAAACTGGTATTGTGTGTCCAGGGAGGTTTGAAGTGTTCTCCTACAGGTTTTTGTATATTGCCATTCCTGATATCTGACTTGTGTCCATTTCTCCTAGGGTCACCAGACAGCAAGTGTGAAAAATCAGGACAGATAGTGGCGGTGGGGGGGTAATAGGAGCCTATATAAGAAAAAGCCCTATATATCAGGACTGTAGGGACATTTGGTCACCCTAATGTATCCCAAACTAGTCTAGTCTGTCCAGTCACCAAATTTGGATCTGTTCTGCTCTATTCCAGTCTAGTGACCATGTTATATTGGACTCTAGTTAACTCCAGGAGCCACTCTCTGTTCTGCTGCAGTATCCCCAGCCTAGTCTAGCCCCCAGCTCTGGGAGAACTGATCTGGCTGGGCTCCATAAACTCTATCAGAGGCTCTATCATAGTTTGGAGTCCTCCAGCACCATCGAGCCCGCCGGCCGGAGCGTCCCACGTCTGGCGCCAGCGGGGCCCTGCCTGCCGCTGCGCTGCCATAGAGCGGAGCGCCCGCTCCCATCAGCCCCCGCGCGGCCCCGCCTCCTTCCTTCCCAGGCCGAGGTGCCGCCACCGCCGCCGCCATGGTAAGGCCGGGGGGGGGCGCGGGGAAATCCGCCGCCATCCCCTGGGCGGGGGGCGCCGAGCCCGGGCCTGGGGCTGCGGGGGGCCGGGGCGGGGCCCGGGGGGGGCGGATCGCCCTGAATGGGCGGGGGGGCTCCATCGCCGGGGCCTCCCCCGCGCACATGCAGGGAGATGGGGGGGGCTCCTGCCCCGGGGCAGCTGGGGGGGGCGGGCAAGGGGAGGGGGCTGGGGGGCGTGTGAGAGTGGGGGGCACCCAGCCGTGGGGGGTGGAGGAGGGAATGGGGGGCACCTAGTGGGGGGATCCCGGTGGGGGGTGGAGGAGGGAATGGGGGGCATACAGCGGGGTTGGGGGAGGCACATAGCGGGGGTGGGGGATCCCCGTGGGGGGTGGAAGAGGGAATGGGGGGCACCTAGTGGGGGTGGGAAGGGGGTCATAAGCGGAGGTGAGGGGGGACATGGGGCATCAGGTGGGGCTGGGAAGGCCCGTGGAGCAGAGGGCATGGGGGTTACCTGGTGTGTGGGGGGAGCAGCCGGGGGGGCACCCAGCAGCCGAGGACAGGGGTGACCTGCAGTGGGGAGGACACGCTGGTGTTGGGGTCACCCCATGTGGGGGGTACTGTGGGGCATATGGTGTGAGAGGGGGTGGCACTGGTGGTTGGGCTGTTTGGGGGGAACCCCATAAGGGGCAGGGTGAGGATTGGAGGCCATGGGGGGGACGGGCCATAGGGGGGCTGCCATGGCCACCCTGGGAGCAGTGGCTGTTGAGGTGGCGGCAGCAGGGGATGGGGTGACTTACGTGGTACTGGCTGCATGGGAGAGTCGGGGCACCCCTCAGACCCACAGTTTGGGGAGTCTGGGTGGGGGACACTGAGGCAGGGGCCCTGACGGTGTCTGTCCCCCCGCAGGGTGTCGATATCCGACACAACAAGGACCGCAAAGTTCGCCGCACAGAGCCCAAGAGCCAGGACATTTACCTGCGCCTGCTGGTCAAGGTAACGCTGCCCCCCCCCCCCCCCCGGATGCCTGGGTTCTCTCCGCTCGGGGAGGGGGGTGGGGAGTGAGGACTCCTAGCATCTACTCCTGGCTCTGGGAAGGGGAGGGGAGGGGGGCTGGGAGCCAGGACACCTGGGTTCTGTGCTTGGGTCTGCCACTGACAGATGTGACCTATGCAAGCGCAGCCAGTAGAGCCCTTCACTGCCTCAGTTTCCCCTGGGTGCCTGCGGGGTGGGGGCGGGGCGAAGGGCTCCCCCTGACGGCTGTGTCCCCCCAGCTGTACCGGTTCCTGGCCCGTCGCACCAACTCCCGCTTCAACAAGGTCGTCCTGAAACGCCTCTTCATGAGCCGCACCAACCGCCCGCCGCTCGCCCTCTCCCGCATGGTAAGTGGGGACGGGCTGGGGGGTCTGCTGGGGCCCCTGCCGGCCCGGCCCGCGACGCCCGGCCCGGCCCACAGCCCCTGCCGGCCCGGCCCTACCTGCATCCCTCAATCCTGACCCATGGCCCCCGCTGCTGGCCCTACCCACAGCCCCCTGCTGGCCCAGTCTGCAGCACCCCTGTGCTGTTCCGTTTGACTTGATATCCGGACTCCTGGGTTCTCGTCCTGCCTGAGTCCCTGTACCCTGGAGATACTGACAGGGTGTCCGGGGAGGGCCATGTCCCAGGGGGCACTGCCCAGAGGGGGGCTCTCACTGATCCTCTGCCCTCTTCCTGCCCCAGATCCGCAAGATGAAGCTCCCGGGGCGGGATAACAAGACGGCCGTGGTGGTGGGAACCGTCACCGACGACATCCGCATCCACGACATCCCCAAGCTGAAGGTGAAACCGGGTGCTGCGGGGTCCCCACCCCAGCGAGTTGGGGGCCTGGACTCCTGGGTTCTCTCCTGGCTCTGGGAGGGGAATGAGGGCTAGTGGGGGTGGCTGGGGGAGAGCCAGGACTCCTGGATTCTTTCCCCAGCTCTGGAAGGGGAGCTGGGGGCCAGGACTCCTGGGTTCTCTCCTGGCTCTGGGAGGGGAGTGGGGAGTAGTGTGGCGGGCTGGGGGCCAGGACTCCTGGGTTCTCTCCTGGCTCTGGGAGGGGAGTGGGGAGTAGTGTGGCGGGCTAGGGGCCAGGACTCCTGGGTTCTCTCCTGGCTCTGGGAGGGGAGTGGGGAGTAGTGTGGCAGGCTGGGGGCCAGGACTCCTGGGTTCTCTCCTGGCTCTGGAAGGGGAGTGGGGAGTAGTGTGGCGGGCTAGGGGCCAGGACTCCTGGGTTCTCTCCTGGCTCGGGTGGGGGAGGCTGGGGGCCAGCACTGGGGCTGTCACTGACCCGTCTCTCCTGGCAGGTCTGTGCTCTGCGGGTCACCAAAGGAGCCCGCAGTCGCATCCTGAAGGCAGGGGGTCAGATCATGACCTTTGACCAGCTGGCCATGGCAGCCCCCAAAGGACAGGGCACCGTGCTGCTCTCGGGTGAGTCCTCCCACACCCTGTGCTGGGACGGGCGCCGGCCCTGCCCCACACAACCTGCACCAGGCAGCGGGGGCCAGCTGGGCTGCAGGGCCGGGGCTCAGCAGGGGGCGCTGTCCCCGGGCAGCCAGTTTGAACAGGGTGGGGTGCTGGGGCCTGCACTGTTCGTGCTGTTGAAATTGACCTGCCCCACCCCAGAGGGGCTGCGTCTCTGCGCTGGGCAAGGGGTCCCCATGTACCCAGTAACCACGTCCCACCCCAGAGGGGCTGCGTCTCTGCGCTGGGCGAGGGGTCCCCGTGTACCCAGCACCTGCGCCCCACCCCAGAGGGGCTGCGTCTCTGCACTGGGCGAGGGGTCCCCGTGTACCCAGCCCCCATGCTCCACCCCAGAGGGGCCGCGTCTCTGCACTGGGCGAGGGATCCCCGTGTACCCAGCACCTGCGCCCCACCCCAGAGGGGCTGCGTCTCTGCACTGGGCGAGGGGTCCCCGTGTACCCAGCCCCCATGCTCCACCCCAGAGGGGCCGCGTCTCTGCACTGGGCGAGGGGTCCCCGTGTACCCAGCCCCCATGCTCCACCCCAGAGGGGCCGCGTCTCTGCGCTGGGCGAGGGGTCCCCGTGTACCCAGCCCCCATGCTCCACCCCAGAGGGGCCGCGTCTCTGCGCTGGGCGAGGGGTCCCTGTGTACCCAGCCCCCATGCTCCACCCCAGAGGGGCTGCGTCTCTGCGCTGGGCGAGGGATCCCCATGTACCCAGTAACCACGTCCCACCCCAGAGGGGCTGCGTCTCTGCACTGGGCGAGGGGTCCCCGTGTACCCAGCCCCCATGCTCCACCCCAGAGGGGCTGCGTCTCTGCGCTGGGCGAGGGGTCCCCGTGTACCCAGCCCCCATGCTCCACCCCAGAGGGGCTGCGTCTCTGCGCTGGGCGAGGGGTCCCTGTGTACCCATGCCCCACCCCGGAGCCGGCCGCCCCAGACGAGGGGCCTTGCGTAGAATTATCGAAGTGGCAGGGACCTCGAGAGGTCATTTAGCCCAGCCCCCTGCACTCAAGGCAGGACCAAGTATTACCTAGACCGTCCCTGACAGGGGTTTGTCCAACCTGCTCTTAAAATCCCCAATGATGCAGATTCCACAACCTGCCTGGGCGATTTATTCCGGTGCTTAACCCCCCTGACAGAAAGTTTGTCCTAATGTCCAACCTGAACCGCCCTTGCTGCAATTCAAGCCCAAAGCTTCTTGCCGTCTTCTCAGAACCATTTTTCTCCCTCCTCCTTGTAACAACCTTTTGTGTACTTGAAAACTGTCATCCCCTCCCCTCTCCGTCGTCTCTTCTCCAGACCAAGCAACCCCAGTTCTTTCCATCTTCCCTCACAGCTCATGTTCTCTAGACCTGAATCATTTTTGTTGCTCTTCTCGGGACTTTCTCCAATTTCTCCACATCTTTCCTGAAATGTGGCTCCCAGAACTGGACACGACGCTCCAGCTGAGGCCGAATCAGCGCGGAGCAGAGCAGAATTATTATTTCTCATGACTTGCTTACAACCCTCCTGCCAATACATCCCAGAAGGACGTTTGCTTTTTTGCAGCAGCAGCGTTACACTGTTACTCATATTTAGCTAGTGGTCCGCTCTGATCCCCAGACCCCTTCCTAGGCCGTCGTTCCCCAGTCTAAAGAACGAGTCCTTGTGGCACCTTGGAGACTGACACATTTATTTGAGCATCAACTTCCGTGGGCTGGAACCCACTTCATGGGACGCATTCATTGTACATGTGCAGCTGATCGGTCCTTCCTACGTGCAGCGCTTTGCATGGGTCCTTATTGACTTTCATCCTATTGACTTCAGACCCGTTCTCCGGTTTGTCCAGATCATGTTGAATTTTCATCCTGTCCTCACTTGTGACCCCTCCCAGCCTGGTATTGCCCGCAAACGTTCTCCGTGTTCTCGCTATGCCGTTACGTAAACCAGCCATGAAGCTATTGAACAGAACCGGCCCCCGAACCGATCCCTGCGGGACTCCACTCGTTCTGCCCTTCCAGCCTGTGAACCCCTGATCACTACTCATAGAATCATAGATCAGGGTTGGAAGGGACCTCAGGAGGTTCTAGTCCGACCCCCTGCTCAAAGCAGGGCCGATCCCCAGACCGATTTTTACCCCAGATCCCTAAATGGCCCCCTCAAGGATTGAACTCACAACCCTGGGTTTAGCAGGCCAATGCTCAAACCACTGAGCTACCCCACCCTGTCTGCCGGGGACCGGTTTTCCAACCAGTAGCACCCAGCTTGTAGGAGCTCCGGCCAGGTTGGCTTTCCCTGGTTTGTGCATGAGAAGGGCTGCGAGACGGTAGCGGCAGCCTCACGCAAGTCAAGCTCTGCCCTGCCTAGCCTAGGAGCTGCCTTGGGCACAGCTCGGGGGGGGGGGGGGGGGACTCACCGCCGGGCCCTGACAGCCTGGCACATGGAGTTCCTGGCCCCCGAGCTCTGCATAGGGCCTGGCTGCCCCTGTGGGCTGGTGGCCGGAGCAGCCCCCCCCTGCCAGAGGCCACCTCCTTCCCTTGGGGCCTTTCCTGGGAGGTGGGGGGGCTGCGCCCCCATGCGAGGGGTCACTGTTGGCGTAACTCTGTCTCCCCACAGGGCCCAGGAAGGGACGGCAGGTGTACCGGCACTTCGGCAAGGCCCCCGGCACCCCCCACAGTCACACCAAGTGAGTGCAAACCCCCCCCCCCCCCCGCCCTGGGTCCCGCTTCCTGGGTGGGGGGAAGTCCGGGTAATAGGGGCATATCCCCAGCATGGATCATGTTCCTGTGTCTTGTGGGGGTCAGGACTCCTGGGTTCTCTCCCTGGCTGGGGGGGGGGGGGGCGGGGGGCAGGACTCCTGGGTTCTCCACCGGGCTATGGGGGGGAGTGGGGTCCGGTGGTTGGGCTGGGAGCCAGGACTCCTGGGTTCTCTCCCGGGCTATGGGGGGAGTGGGGTCTGGTGGTTGGGGGGCTGGGAGCCAGGACCCCCAGAGACCCTAGAGCCCCATGACCTGACCCACTAACATGTTGGGTCATGTCTGAAAACAACCCCCGACCTTGTGCTGCCCTTGGAGCTGGCAGCGGCCGTGTGCCCAGCTCCTGCGGGCACCTCGCTGCAGGGTGCCCCCTAGAGAGCGAGCAGGGAGCAGCCTGGGCCCTGGGCCTGAGCAGCGCCGGGGGCATCCTGCTAACGCCTCTCCCCTCCCCGCAGGCCCTACGTGCGCTCCAAGGGGCGGAAGTTCGAGCGGGCCCGGGGCCGCCGCGCCAGCCGGGGCTACAAGAACTAACGGCGCCGGCCTGCGCCTGCCTGTGTCCAATAAATGGGTCAGAACCGGGGGCTGGTGTCTGTGTTTGCTTGTGGGGCGGCGCCCTCCCCCCCAACCCAGGGGGGCCATGGTCCTGGGGCGGGAGAGGGGTCCCCGGATACCCAGCCCCCGCACCCCACCCCAGCGTGGGGCCAGGGGTCCCCGGATACCCAGCCCCTGCGTCCCAGCACAGGGTGAAGGGTCCCCGGATCCCTAGCCCATGCCCTGCCCCAGAGGGGCCATGTCCCAGCACTGGCTAAGGGGTCCCCAATACCCAGGCTCTGCGACCCACCACAGAGGGGCCCCATCCCAGTTGCTGGGCCAGGGGTCCCGGGATCCCCACCCCCGCGGTCTCAGCACTGGATAACCAGCCCTACGCCAGGGGGCTCCATCTCAGCACCAGGCGAGAGGCCCCTGGGCCGCCCCAGGTTGTAACGGTGGCTGTATTTGCCCACCCCTGTCTCACCGACAGCAGCTGTGAGGGGGGCAGGGCTAGGTTTGGGGGGCACCTGCCCTTCCAGGGGGGCTCAGCCTGGGAGAGAACCCAGGAGTCCTGACCCCCCAGAACCAACAATCCCGCTCTCCCAAGGGAGGGGCCCAGGGGTGCCCCCACAGGGAGCGGGTACGGGGGGTTCTTGGAGGGGGCCCTGCTCACAGATCTCTCCTCACCGCCGTTCCCAGGAACAAAGGGTTTATTTCCAGCCGAAAGGGGGGGGGCGACATATTACAAATAATCCACAAACCCCCCTGCACGGAGAGCAGCAGGGCCATGGCCGGTGGCCCTGCAGCACCCCCCCCCTCCCCCCCGTTTGGCCAATGTGGGGAATTGCCTCCCCAGGCACCCCCAGTGCCCCCCAAACAGCTGGAATCCGGGGACAGGAGCAGCTGAGCAGAAGCGAGAAACCAGCAGCAAAGCTGGGGATAGAACCCAGGAGTCCTGCCTCCCAGCCCCCCCCCCCCAACCACTTGGCACCATTTCTTTCCCTGACTCTGGGAGGGGAGTCTTGACTAGTGGTTAGAGCCGGGGGGTTGTCTGGGAGCCAGGACTCCCCCCTTGGCTGAGCATGGTCTTTCTGTGCCTCGGTTTACCCGCACCTGTGTGGAAGGGGGAATGATAAAGACCTAGCTGCCTCCAGTGCCCTGATACCATCCCATCCTCCTGCCTGCAGGGGCTGGAATTGGGGGGGGGGGCTCAGCCCCTCCCAGGGCTGAAGAGCAGGATTTGCCCCTCCTGGTGTGGACACATTCCTCTCCCCCCCCTCCCCCCCCGAGAGGGGGCACTGCAGGGCCAAATGCCCTATCCAGGCTGCCACATAGATCAGCTGCAAGCAGGACCCCCACCCCCAGTGATCCCCCTTCGATGGCCTCCAGATCTCTCTTCCCCCCAGCCACTGGGGAAGGGGGGAATCCAGGCCCCCTAGCCCAGCCCCACACCTGCCAGCCAGGGGGAGGCAGGGAATCCCCACGGCGCAGACCCCCTACGGCTTAGGCCAGCCCCATGGGCTCGTGCAGCAGGCAGGCCAGGTAGCAGCAGATGGCCCAGGCTCGCCCCACCTGGCCCTCCATGGCGGGGGGCTGGACCCCGCGCAGGAAGCGGAAGCGCAGGGCCTTGTCGGCCAGGCTGGCCAGGCTGAGCACCTGCCGGCTGGCCTCCCCCTGCCGGGCGCTGAGGGCCACGGGGCCGTCCTGCAGGAAGGGGGGCAGCCCCGGCCCCGCAGCCCCCTCCCCGCCCCGCAGGGCGGCGCTGCAGCAGAAGGCCAGGAAGCCGCTGGGGGCAGCCAGGGCACAGCCCTGCAGGGCGTAGAGCCGCCGGCCCCGGCCCTCGAAGCAGAGCTGGGCGCAGTCCAGCACCACCAGCGGGACGCCCCCGACCCGCAATGCCCGCCGCGGCTCGAAGCGCTCGACGTAGCGCGGGCTGCACCGCACCGGCACCTGCGGGGGGGGGGGGGAATAGTGTCAGGCCCTGCCTGGGGCTCTGGGGCACTCCCCCTGCCTGGGGGGGGACTGTCCCTCCAGGCCACACCCCCTGTCCCTCCAGGCCGCGCCCCCTTCCCAGGTGAGGGGACCACCCCTGTAGGCCACACCCCCAATCCCTCCAGGCCACACCCCCTTCCCAGGTGAGGGGACCACCCCTCCAGGCCACACCCCCTACCCCTCCAGGCCACTCCCCCTTCCCAGGTGAGGGGACCACCCCTGCAGGCCACACCCCCTGCCCCTCCAGGCCACTCCCCCTTTCCAGGGGGAGGGACCACCCCTGCAGGCCACACCCCCTTCCCCTCCAGGCCTCTCCCCTTTCCCATGGAGGGGGGGAACTGTCCCTCCAGGCCACACCCACTGTCCCTTCAGGCCACTCCCCCTTCCCAGTGGGGGAGGGACCGTCCCTCCAGGTCACACCCCCTGCCCCTCCAGGCCACTCCCTCTTCCCAGGTGGCGGGACCAGCCCCTCCAGGCCACACTCCCAGTCCTCCAGGCAACCCCTGCACCTGGGGGTGGGCGGAGCCACCCGTCCAAGCGATGCCCCCTCCCCATGTGAGGGGTGGACCAGTCCCTCCAATCTATCCTGCACAAATTCTCTCCTGCTCCCCTCTAGGGGGCGCCGGCTCCCATCCGGCCCCAGGACAGGGACTGGCTGGCTCGGGGGGGCTGGGAATGGGGCCCGGGGCCTGTCCCCTCCAGGGGGCACTGGCCCCAGGGCAGGGCCTCACCTGGGCCAGCCGGGTCTCCATGAGCTGGGTCCAGCTGAGCCAGTAGCGGGAGGCGGTGGCCTCGGAGAGGTGGAAGCGAAAGGCCAGATCCTGCAGGAGCAGCCCCAGCCGCAGCCGCACCAGCACCAGGAAGAGCTGGTCCTCGGGGCTCAGGGCGCTGGGGGGGCCCGGCTCGGCCCCCCGCTGCGGCTCCCCCTCCCTCAGGAAGGCCAGGAACGTGGCCAGGCGCTGGGCGCTGCCGAAGCCGGTGTAGAACCGCAGCCACTTGCCGTCGTCCCGGACGCTGGCCAGGCAGAACCGGCCTGGCCCGGCCCGGCCCCCCTGCTCCTTCAGCTTGTGGCCCATGTGCAGCACCGTGCTGCGGCTCCGCTCCAGCTCCTCCCGCAGCCCCTGCGTCCGGCTCTCCAGCTGCTCCCGCTCGCACCGCAGGTTCCGGTTCTCCGCCTCCAGCGCCGCGATCCGCTGGCCCAGCTCCGACGCCAGCACCCAGCACTCGCTCTCCGACCTCTCCTGCGGCACGCAGAGCCAGAGACGCGGCTGGGTTCCGGGGGACCCCTCGCCCAGCCCATCTCGGCTGGAGCACAGGGACTGGGTATCCGGGGACTCCTCGCCTGGCGCTGCGATGCGGCTGACTCTGCCCGGCGCTGGGATGCAGCTGACCCTGGGGTGGGGCTGGGTATCCAGTGACCGCTCGCCATGCGCTGGGATGCGGCTGGCTCTGGGGTGGGGCTGGGTATCTGGGGATCCCTCGCCCAGCACTGGGATGCGGCTGACCCTGGGGTGGGGCTGGGTATCTGGGGATCCCTCGCCCGGCGCTGGGATGCGGCTGACTCTGGGGTGGGGTATGGGAAGGGTGCCCCCTGCAATGATGCCCATGCCCCCTCCTTGCAGCACAGCGCCCCCTAGTGCCTCGCCCCTCACCTGCAGCTCCTGGCAGCGCTCCTGGCTGGTGGCCAAGGCCTCCTGCAAACTCTGCAGCAGCTGGCTCTGCCGATGCACCGTCTCCTGCAGCTCCCGCACCATGCGGCCCAGCGCAGCCGGCTCCTGGGGGACGCCGTAGGCCCCATGGTCGTGCTGCACGGCCGGCTGGGTCCCGCCCCGGGGCTGGGCATCGCAGGGGGACACCCCGGCCATCTCCATCAGCTCCGCTGCCAGAACCAGGTCCCCGATGCCAGACGGGGCTTCTGCTGCGGGGACAGAGTGCGGGGTCACTGGGGGAGAGAACCCAGGAGTCCTGGCTCCCAGCCCCCCCGCTCTAACCACTAGACCCCACTCCCCTCCCTGAGCCAGGGGCAAACCCAGGCAACCTGGCTCCCAGCCCCCCCCCCCCCGCTCTAACCACTACACCCCACTCCTCTCCCTGAGCCGGGGGAGAACCCAAGAGTCCTGCCCCTCTGCGGGATGGCACCTTTGTCCTCGGGCGCCTCTGCTGGCAGCCGGCAGCCCAGGCGGATTCTCCTTCTTTGGGGCTCCAGCAGGTTCCTCCGGGTGCCTCTCCGAGCTCTGCCGGGCGCCTCATCCTGCACTTCCTGCTCTGGCCCGTAGTGGGCGCCGGAGACGTCGTTCGGGGAGATCTTGGAAACAAGTAACGTGCCTGGATCATTATTGCTTATTGACAACCATAGCCAAGTCAGCCGGCCGTCGGGTGGCCGTGCTGCGCTCACACAGTAGCCAAGTCAGCCAGCCGTGCCGTGGCCTTAGCGTGACCACAGCAGGAGGGGAGGGGGGTTGGGTACCACAGAAAGGGCGGCTTGACCCCACGCCCTTCCTGCTAAGAATATGGAAATTGCTGATACTCGTATTTTAGCAAAACAGGAATCTGGCCATCAGGGCACAAAGGCACGAACAGGCTACAACCACCCACATCTGGTTAAATTGATGATCAGAAGGAAACCTCGTGCTTGACCTTTAAAAATCGCTTGCTTAGCAAGTTTTCTTTAAGTGACATGTCGTCCTATTACTAACGTATAAATGACGGGGAAGTTTGAGTTAGTTGGACTCTTCGGGAGGGTTTCTTCAGGGACGCTCCCTCCGGACGCTTCTCGGGGTCCCCACCGGCAGACGGTTGGCCGCCGGCAGCCTGCCGCGGTGCCACTCGAGAGCCACGCTCGGCTTCGGTAACTATGGAGGGTTGGGGGTGTTTTACTGACCTGTTGCGGACGTGTGAGAGTGCCTGAGACTAAGTAATGTTTAGCTTTCATTGTTGTCCTGCGTGTGCCAGCCATCGATGGGTCGGACGGCCGTATCTCCCCCGATTTATTTCCTGACACCTCCTCGCACAGAGTAAAAATTACCAAGAGCTTTGGGTTGAAAGAACCCCGGGGAACAACGTGGCTGGGTTCATGATACTCCTTGGGCGGGGATGGAGAAATTGGGGGCGGTGGGGGAAAGATTCACCAAGGGCAAGTCGTGCCTGGCCAACCTGATTGCCTTCTAGGATGAGATAATGGGCTCTGTGGATATGGGGAAAGCAGTGGACGTGATATATCTTGACTTTAACAAAGCTTTTGATATGGTCTCCCACAGTATTCTTGCCGGCAAGTTAAAGAAGTATGGGCTGGATGATTGGACTATAAGGTGGATAGAAAGCTGGCTAGATCGTCGGGCTCAATGGGTAGTGATCAACGGCTCCATGTCTAATTGGCAGCTGGTTTCAAGCAAAGTGCCCCAAGGGCTGGTCCTGGGGCCGGTTTTGTTCAATATCTTCATTAATGATCTGGAGGATGGGATGGATGCACCCTCAGCAAGTTGGCAGATGACACTAAACTGGGAGGAGTGGTAGATACGCTGGAGGGTAGGGATAGGATACAGAGGGACCTAGACAAATTGGAGGATTGGGCCAAAAGAAACCTGATGAGGTTCAACAAGGACAAGTGCAGAGTCCTTCACTTAGAATGGAAGAATCCCAGGCACCGCTACAGGCTGGGGACTGACTGGCTAAGCAGCAGTTCTGCAGAAAAGGACCTGGGGGTTACAGTGGACAAGAAGCTGGACGTGAGCCAGCAGTGTGCCCTTGTTGCCAAGAAGGCCAGCGACATATTGGGCTGCATTAGTAGGAGCATTGCCAGCAGATCGAGGGAAGTGATCATTCCCCTCTATTCGGCACTGGTGAGGCCACATCTGGAGTATTGCATCCAGTTTTGGGCCCCTCGCTACAGAAGGGATATGGACAAATTGGAGAAAGTCCAGCGAAGAGCAATGAAAATGATTAGGTGGCTGGATCACATGACTTATGAGGAGAGGCTGAGGGAACTGGGGTTATTTAGTCTGCAGAGGAGAAGAGTGAGGGGGGATTTGATAGCAGCTTTCAACCACCTGAAGCGGGGGTTCCAAAGAGGATGGAGCTCGGCTGGTCTCAGTGGGGGCAGATGGCAGAACAAGGAGCAATGGTCTCAAGTTGCAGTGGGGGAGGTTTAGGTTGGATATTAGGAAACACTTTTTCACTAGGAGGGTGGTGAAGCACTGGAATGGGTTACCTAGGGAGGTGGTGGAATCTCCTTCCTTAGAGGTTTTTAAGGTCAGGCTTGACAAAGCCCTGGCTGGGATGATTTAGTTGGGTTTGGTCCTGCTTTGAGCAGGGGGTTGGACTAGAACCTCCTGAGGTCCCTTCCAACCCTGAGATTCTGTGATTCTATGGATCAGAGACCCCTGTCCCCGACTGAGGGAGCTGCTCTTCCCCATCCCTCCAGCCCTGAATTTACCCACAATCCCTCATTTCCTCCTACCTCTCCCCCCCCCCGGCCGCCCTTCCCTTTGCAGCCATCCCAGTTGGAACAGGATAACAACCTACTACTGCTGCCAGCTCACAGAGCCAATTCTTCAGGGGCTCTGGGTGGGCATTAGCGGGAGCTGGTCCAGGGCCTGAGGAACCCAACTTCTATTGCAGGCCCTGGCACAGGCCCTGGCAGAGGAGCATCCTCTGGGTCTCCGTGCCTCGGTTTCCCTCTCTATAGGAGGGAATAATGAGCCCCGGCCTCTCACCCAGGGGGTGTCGGGAGGGTACAAACACTGTGAGACGCTCAGGGGGCGGGACAGACAGGTAACAGGCCAGTCCTACCGACCCCTTGTACCCAGGACTCCTGGGTTCCGCTCCCAGGTCCATTTTCTTGCCCAGCACGGAGAGGCGACTGCGGGTCGGGAGTGAGGGGCAGCGGCTGGGCCGGGGGGGGGGGCTGCGGGTCGGGGGGGGGAGTGAGGGGCACCGGAGGGGGCTGCAGGTCGGGAGTGAGGGGCACCGGGGAGGGGCTGTGAGTCAGGGGTGGGGGTCACCGGCCGGGCGGGAGGGCAGCGGATCGGGAGTGAGGGGCACCAGGGGGGGCTGTGAGTCAGGGGTGGGGGGCACCAGCCAGGCCGGGGGGGGTGGCAGGTCGGGAGTGAGGGGCACCAGGGGGGACTGTGAGTCAGGGATGGGGGGCACCAGCCGGGCCAGGGGGGGGTGGCAGGTCAGGAGTGAGGGGCACTGGGGGGCTGCAGGTCGGGAGTGAGGGGCACCAGGGGGGGCTGTGAGTCAGGGGTGGGGGGCACCAGCCAGGCCGGGGGGGGGTGGCAGGTCAGGAGTGAGGGGCACTGGGGGGGCTGTGAGTCAGGGGTGGGGGGCACCGGCCGGGCTGGGGGGAGGCGGCGGGTCGGGAGTGAGGGGCACCGGGGGGGGCTGCAGGTCGGGAGTGAGGGGCACCACCAAGGCTGGTACCTGCAGCGCTGGAGGGGGGCTGGGCTGCAACATTCTGGCCCCTCAGCCTCGCTCTGGATCGAAGATGGCGGCTGATCTGAGCCTGCCCTATTCGGGGCCAGCCGAGGGCGGGGGATGTGCCAGGGACAAAGATGGCGGCGGTCACGTGTGAAGCAGGGGTGGAGCCAAGCTTCCGCCAGAAGCTAGATCTTGGGCGGGGTGAGAGAGAGATGGGAGAAAGGGGGCGGGGTTCATGGCTCTTCCCCTTCCAGAGCCAGGGAGAGAACCCAGGCGTCCTGGCTCCCACCCACCCCCTGCTCTAACCACTAGACCCCACTCCCCTCCCAGAGCCAGGAGAGAACCCAGGAGTCCTGGCTCCCAGCTCCCACTTGCCTGCTCTAACCACTAGACACCACTCCCCTTCAAGACACAGGGATGGAACCCAGGAGTCCTGGCTCCCAGCCCCTCCCCAGCTCTGCCCCGGCAGCTGTCCGGAATGCTGCCCTGGGTGATTCATGCCCTGCGGAGCTCAGGCCACTGTGGGGCAGAGGCTGGGCATCTGCCAGGGAATCAGGAGCTGCTCCCACTGTCTGGGGCTTTGTCATTAGCATCTGTGAAGTAAGTATCCTGACATTGCCTGGTGGGGGGCTGGGAGCCCGGACTCCTGGGTTCTCTCTCCGGCTCTGGAAAGGGAGGGGAGTGGGGTGGTTAGAGCAGGGGGGCTGGGAGCCAGGACTCCTGGGTTCTCTCCTTGGCTCTGGGAGGAGAGTGGGGGTGAGTGGTTAGAGCAGGGGGTCTGAGAACCAGGACTCCTGGGTTCTCTCCTTGGCTCTGGGAGGAGAGTGGGGGTGAGTGGTTAGAGCAGGGGGGCTGAGAGCCAGGACTCCTGGGTTCTCTCCTTGGCTCTGGGAGGGGAGTCGGGGTGAGTGGTTAGAGCAGGGGGTCTGAGAGCCAGGACTCCTGGGTTCTCTCCTTGGCTCTGGGAGGGGAGTCGGGGTGAGTGGTTAGAGCAGGGGGTCTGAGAGCCAGGACTCCTGGGTTCTCTCCTTGGCTCTGGGAGGGGAGTGGGGGTGAGTGGTCAGAGCAGGGGGTCTGAGAGCCAGGACTCCTGGGTTCTCTCCTTGGCTCTGGGAGGGGAGTGGGGGTGAGTGGTCAGAGCAGGGGGTCTGAGAGCCAGGACTCCTGGGTTCTCTCCTTGGCTCTGGGAGGGGAGTGGGGGTGAGTGGTTAAAGCAGGGGGGCTGGGAGCCAGGACTCCTGGGTTCTCTCCTTGGCTCTGGGAGGGGAGTGGGGGTGAGTGGTTAAAGCAGGGGGGCTGGGAGCCAGGACTCCTGGGTTCTCTCCTTGGCTCTGGGAGGGGAGTGGGGGTGAGTGGTTAAAGCAGGGGGGCTGGGAGCCAGGACTCCTGGGTTCTCTCCTTGGCTCTGGGAGGGGAGTGGGGGTGAGTGGTTAAAGCAGGGGGGCTGGGAGCCAGGACTCCTGGGTTCTCTCCTTGGCTCTGGGAGGGGAGTGGGGGTAAGTGGTTAAAGCTCTAACCAAACAGCTGTCAGTGACTCTTTCTGACCCATTCATGCCGTTTTCATCACCTTTCGCTTTGTGGCCAGAATTTGGCACAGGGGCCCCACGAAAGGCCCGGCGGGTTAAACGGGAGCCGACTTTCTCCTGTGTTTTCCCATAACTCCAGTTGCTCGGGGCTCTATGCAAAACACCCCAAACCCTGCCAATTAGCAACCCCACGGATTTCTCTCCAACAGGTGCGCTGGCAGCTTCTCTTCCAAATGGGAACCCAGGCATCCAGGTGGGAGATGCTGCTCACCCACTTATTAGTCTAATCACGGGGCTGCTGGCAGCTGAGCAAGCTCGTTAAGGAGGCGTGTTTTCCTCCCAGCTTTCCTGGCACAGGGCCAGGGGGCCAGGCCCGGCGGCAGGTGATGGGCGCGGGAGGGCAGGAATTGTTAGCAAAACCAGCGATCGGGAGACGGGCTTGGAGAGCCGCAGCATCACTCGTTTTGATCTTTATGTGGGGGTGAGACTGACCCCAGGGACCTGAGATCAGGGGTGGCTCTGAATTGATGCCAGGGGACCTGAGATCAGGGGTGACTGCGGATTGATTCCAGGGAGCTGAGATCAGGGGTGACTCCAGATTGATCCCGGGGAGCTGAGATCAGAACCTGGCCTTCCCTGCCCCCAGCGCAATCAGGGGCGACTCCAGATCCAGCCCAGGGGTGGGTGGCTCTGTCCCAGGGCAGGGGGTGTTTCGCGTTCCCCTGCCACCATGGGGTGCTCGGAGCCAGCCTCCCACACTCGCTCTGTAGGCGGTTCCCAGCCCCAGGGCGCTGGCTCGCCGGCCCGGACCCAGGGGAATCCCGGCATTGCTCCCACAGCCGCTGAGCCAGCCAGGCGCTGCCTCCCGCCCTAGGGCAGGTAAGGGGGGGGGGCTCCCCCTGTGCGCACAGCCCGGCTGGGGATGATGGGGGGGGCCTGGCCCAGGGGGCCCCCAACGGCTCCGGGCTGACTCCGTCCTTTGCTGTGAGCAGCTCCAGGGTCAGGTTCTTCCTTTGCCCACGAGCCCCTTGCCTGGGGCAGCCCCGGTGCCAGCCAACGGGTGCGGAGCAGAGCCAGCCGGGGGCCGAAACGCACACCGGGGGCGGGATGGGGAGAAGGGGTGTGGGAGGGTAGAGGAGTGGGGGGTGGAGGGGTTCCTGTGGGGCTGGGTACAGGAGTGGGGGGGGATGGAGGGAGTGTGGGGGTGGAGGGGTTCCTGTGGGGCTGAGTACAGGAGTGGGAGGGATGGAGGCGGTGTGAGGGGGAGGGGTTCCTGTGGGGCTGGATAGAGGAGTTGGGGGGGATGGAGGGGGTGTGGGGTTGGAGGGATTCCCATGGGGCTGGGTACAGGAGTGGGGGGATGGAGGGGGTGTAGGGATTCCCATGGGGCTGGATAGATGATGGGGGGATGGAGGGGGTATGAGGGAGGAGTGGTTCCCGTGGGGCTGGGAGGTGTGTGTGATTGGAGGGGTTCCTGTGGGGCTGGATAGAGGAGTTGGGGAGGTGAAAGGGGTGTGGGGGTGGAGGGGTTCCTGTGGGGCTGGATAGAGGAGGGGGAGATGGAGGGGGTGGAGGGGTTCCTGTGGGGCTGAGTACAGGAGTTGGGGAGATGGACAGGGTGTGGGATTGGAGGGGTTCCTGTGGGGCTGGATAGAGGAGGGGGGATGGAGGGGGTGAGAGGAAGGAGGGGCTCCCGTGGGGCTGGATAGAGGAGGGGGGATGGAGGGGTGTGAGGGAGCAGGGGCTCCCGTGGGGCTGGATAGAGGAGGGGGGATGGAGGGGTGTGAGGGAGCAGGGGCTCCCGTGGGGCTGCGTGGAGGAGTCGGGGCTGGGTGGCCGGCAGCACCGACACGTGGCAGGCGACGGGCACGGCCGCCCCTCGCCTCAGGCTTGGGTGCAGCTGAGACACTTGGCTCCTGGCTCTGCCTGTGGCCAGCCGAGTGACTCATCTTGCGGGACCTCAGTTTCCCCATCTTTACAACCTCTCAGCCTGCGAGCTGCACAGGGCAGGACGGTCTCCCTGCGTGTGGGCAGCGCCCGGCCCGACGGGGCCCCGCCCTCGGCCCCTGGGCAGCAGCGGGGTCCCGTCCCACCCTCCAGTGGGGTAGTGACGATGTGAACGATGGGAGGAGGAGAAAGGAACCCAGGTGCTGTGATGTCCCTGGCGTTGCCCGTCTCTCAGACACGGCTCACTGGGGACACCACGTTTCCAGCTCCCCCCGGGCTGGAGCAGCAGTAAATAGACTCGGCTTGTTTACTCTGCTGGCTGCAGTTGCGTTCGAATTGCGTAAGACAAGTTGGGAGCAGGGAGCTCTGCCCGGCCTCTCCAACGCTACAAAAACAGATAATCGTTCAGAACATCTCTCTGTTTATAATGCAACATTAAAATACAGGCACATGTGCGCACGCGATGTTATGGGCCCTGATAGTTACCATGAATCACTTTAATCCTGATGGGTGTAATCTGTTGGGTTAGCTAGGAGCAATTAAGCTGCTGGTATGTTAATGAGAGTGGGAAATGACAGAAGCCACCACCCAAGGCATGGAGCCAAAAGGCAAGGCCTGTGCTAAAACAACAAAAAGCTAACCCAGGGAGATGAAGAGGGGTTTCCCCAGGATGCTAGAACACGAATAGAGGATATTTGGTTTCTACTCCTGCCTCTGCACCTAGGCAGCTCCAAGTCATGTTGATCGCTCTAAGCCTCATCTTCAACATGAGGATAACGTTCCTGACCCCATCTGTTTACACATGTCATGGGGGTGGCTTAGCCAGAGACGCAGCGGCCCTGGAAGAAAGCAGGGAGACAAAGCTGTTTGGGGCACAGGACTGTCTGAACGCAGGCCTGGATTTCTGAACAAGGAACCTGCCTGCTGCTGCTTCATCCTAGTGCATTCAGGGAACGAGGCCTTTGCATCCATTCTTGGTCACCCCAGATCACACAGGACTCCTACCAACCGGTTCTCCTCCATCCGGTCGGACATCGACGGACCGCACCAGCTGAATCGGGCAGCAACATCAGTCAGTAGCTTTGGGCACTGGCGGAGGATGAGCCATCATCAGTTATTCATCCCACTGTCCCTCGCTGGCTGGATTCCAGCCTTGGCGTGGAACAGCAGCTGGGCAAAACTTTCCAGATGAAATTGTTTGCCGGCTTGGGGTGACTGAGACCTTGCACCAACTTGCAGCGATTTCGACACATTTTTTTTGATCAGGGGAAAAACGATTTGGGAAGAGTCAAACGGTTTGATTTTTAGGGGCAGGGGATTCACGCTGCTTTGCTGCTAGGAACTTCCACCCATTTTATATGATCGTTTTAAAGGCAAAAGTGTATTTGAAACCCCACTTGCCACTGGCCTGAAATGAAAATGCCCCCAGACGTCGGATTTGCCGAAAACTCTAAAACAGGACCAAAAAAATCCAGCTTTTGCCCCATGTGTAAGTTCATCAATTCTAAAGCCAGGTGGGACCCTGGTCTGCCCTCCTGTCCAGCACCAGCCAGAGAACGGCCCTGCACTAACAGAGCAGATCTGTTCGAAAACTTTGATTTTAAAGGTGAATTGTCCCCCGGTTTGTTACTGTGACCGTTCCAAACGTAGGCCTCATTCCCAGGCTGAATGTGTCTCAACTTCCCGCCGTTGGAGGGTGTTTGACCTTTTGTTAGACTGAAGAGCCCGTTATGAAATAGCCGTTCCCCACAGATCGACTGGGATCAAATCAGCCCTGAACCTCTTCATCAAGCTAAAGAGACTGAGTCCCGGAGTCTCTCCCTCTCAGGCGGGTTTTCTCACCCTTGAGCCGTTCTCCTGGCTCTTCTCTGGCCCCCCTCTGATCACCGTCCTTCCCGAATGGCGTGCACCAGAGCTAGACGCAGGCTCCCAGCAGCGGTTGCACCAAATCCAGAGGTCAAACGGCCTCTGCTCCGTCTTAAGATTCCCCTGTTTATGTGCCCCAGCCTCGCACGGGGAGCTCACATTCAGCCGAATACCCGCCATGCCCTCCCAGGTTTCTGCAGGGTCCCGGCTTCCCACGAGAGATTCCCCCGGCCTGGCAGCACGGCCAGCGTCCTTTATTCCCGGGTGGCTACGGTGACGTTTAGCCCTGGATTTGTGACCTTTCTCTACGGGGAACCTCCTGAGCATCCGAGGTTCATATGTCTCCCCCACAAGAAACCAAGGCCACCATCCACCCCTCGACTTCCCGCAGAACCGTGGATAAAGTTTGGGTGCTTTGCCCTTGTCTCCCTGGCCTGGTCGCAGTGGCTCTAAAAGAACCCGTAGCTGCAGGCCAGGCCCAGGTGGGATGCTCTATATTAAAGACACCCCTTGGATTGGCAGGACAGGGCTTCATCTGAGGCTGGCTCCCCCGAGCCCCGACCTTCCAGCCTCCCCGCTTCCTGCTCCAAGCGCCAGGCAAGTTTCACCATCGACACAGAGTGACCTGCATGTTCCACACCCAGCCGACCAGAACAAGCCACTCCACCCCCGGGCGAGGCAGAGGGAACAGGCAGTTTGCGACAGATCTATCGTCCCATTGCGGCCGGCAGGAGAGGAAGGCTCGGGGCACCGCAGTGAGAGGCGTGGGAATGGCCTAGATTGTGGCTGCTGTAAATTGAAAAGCCTCGACACCCGGCCACGTGAGGCTGGAAGTGGCCTCGAGGGGGCATTCGGCCCAGGCCCCTGCGCCGAGGCAGGAACAAATCCACCTAGATGGTCCCTGGCAGGGTTTGTCCGATGTGGTCTTGCAAACGCCCGCGGATGGGGAGCCCGCAGCTGTCCCGGGGAGCCGGGTCCATAGCTGAATTCTCCTTCCCGGTCGAACGTTTCCCCTGATTGCTCACCGGGATCTCGGTCGCCGGAAACTCACTGACCGATCCCCAGCCTCCTTCAGCCCAGTTCTTCCGCCTTTTCCCCATTGGCTGGATTTTCTAATCCTCCCACCCGTTCGGCTCCTCTCCTCCGGACTCTCTCCAAATGTGGCCGCATCTCTCTGAAAGTGCGGTGCCCGAAACGGAGCTTCCCCCCTTACCCGGGGAAACAAGCCCCTCCCATGGCTCACCCCCGACCCTCCCGCTCACAGGGCACAAATGATCCAGTTTGTGATCCCACTAGACACACACACACACACCCCTGTGCGCTGTTTTGTGGCACCCCTGCCTAGCCAGCTATTCCCCCCCCACCCCGGGCAGCTGATTTTTTCCTTCCCACGTGCCATTCTCTGTGCTGGTCCTTCTCGCTGGTTTCAGCCCCGTTCGCCAGTTTCTCAGACCCCTCCCAGGCTGGGCCCGTCCACAGTATCCCAGGCAGGGCGGGAAGGAAGCCTCGATTTCGCACGCGATGGCCGTAACCCTGGAAATTCACCGAGAGGCCAAGTCGGGAAAACGCTGCTCGCGCACGATCAGACTTTCACTGGGTCTCTTCCCGCGGGTGCTGTGTGGGAGAGCAATGGGCTCAGGCTCTCAGCAAACTCCGGGTGTCTGCCCTCATTGGATAATTAGTGACTAATTGACCGATTTTTCCCCTCCTCCGCCACCCTAGGTCCGCGCTGCTGTGAACGTGGAAATTGGCGCAAAGCTCAAGAAAGGCGTTAAAGTGAAGGCCGGGGTTGTGATCCGAATCTGCTGGCCTGGGGCCTGGCGCTGAGCGTTGGATCCGCTCCGGCAGCCAGCGCAGGCGCCCCTGGGGGGGACGAGCAGCCGAGGGGAACGGAGCCGGGATCCCAACGCGGGAGATTCAACCCGGCTCATGGGCTGAGGCTGGAGCAGCCTCATGAATTGCTGGGCGGCCTGGCCACCACTGTGGGAGTGTGTGTGTGTGGGGGCGGGGGCGGTGTCATGTGACGCACGCCATGGGCATGGCTCAAACACACACACACACACACACACAGAGCAGGTCCCAGCCCCTCCAGCAGGGGGCAGCGCGTGCGCACACACACAGGCCCAACCCCTCCAGCAGGGGGCGGCGGAGATTGTTACCAGATTTGCCCATTACTTTGGCTCATTTATTCGGGTTCCTTTTCTGGGGAAGGGGATTCTGTAATTCTATCAATGTGCTGCTTGTGTCCCTTGTATTTTCATATGGAGTCTACTCCTCCCTTCGGCACGTCCCCTCCCAGTGGAGCTGTCCTGCCGGGCTTAGGTTCCCTAGGGCTGGGTTTTTCCAGCCCCAGACCCGGATGAGCACACACCGACCCACACATACATTAACAGAGCAAGGCTGAGCGGACCGGGTCAATCAGCACTGTCAAGCTGACCCCTTCTATGTCCCTGGACTCTCTGGGCTGGATGAAGCAGCACTTTCAAGCTGACTCTCCTTATCTGCCCCTGGGCTCCATGGACTGGGTCACGCAGCACTTTCAAGCTGTTATCCTCATGCGTCCCAGATTCAGCATGTCCCTATCCCCACTCTCACAGCACAACTGCACTGGCAGTAACCTGCTTGATGAGCAAACCCCACAGCATTCTGGGCGCCGCAGGGAGCTTTAGCTTAGGTGAAAGCAGCGTTGCTGCAGAGTGAACGGAGGAAGCTAAAAACACAAAAGAGTAAAGTTCAGCAAGAGAGAGAGAGAAGCAACCAACTTCACCATACAAGTTATCGATTGAATACTAGTGATAACTACGTTAGGACCAGACTTCAAAGAGAAACTGCTGAGCTCCAGTTCATCTGCAAATTTAACACCATCAGCTCAGGACTAAACAAAGACTGTGAATGGCTTGCCAATTACAGAACCAGTTTCTCCTCCCTTGGTTTTCACACCTCAGCTGCTGGAACAGGGCCTCATCCTCCCTGATTGATCTAACCTCGTTATCTCTAGCTTGCTTCTTGCTTGCTTATATATACACACCTGCCCCTGGACATTTCCACTACATGCATCCGAAGAAGTGGGTATTCACCCACGAAAGCTCATGCTGCAAAACGTCTGTTAGTCTATAAGGTGCCACAGGATTCTTTGCTGCTTCTACACAAGGAGCCTAAACCAACATAACCTACACTATTAAAGGTTAATACCTACGGTAGAAAGGAAATCAGAGAGAGAGAGAGAGAGGAAAGGGTGGGGGGTGGTGTCTCACCCATTCCATGAGGCTTGAACTGGTCGAGGTTCCCAGGTGATGGTGGGAGCTGAGGGTCCTGAGGGCTGGAGACAGGCAGAGTCCCCAGCACAATCAGTCCGGGGAAGATGGAGTCCCAGTGGAACTGATGCCTAGTTCGGATCTAAGCATCAGAGCCCTGACTGGAGGGTGAGCAGGGATTTTTGTAGAGAAAATACAATGGTTGAAGGGAGAACACTAGATTTGTTTATAGGTAAGGCTGATAACTCAAGGGTTTTCTTTAGGCCAGACAATAGGAGCTGGTCACTCTTGGCTATGGGTGGTGGTTTCTTCCAGGGAGCTCACAATGCAACTAGGCAGCTTCAGCATTTGGGTATCAGTTAAGGATTCATTACTAGAATTGGTCTGATAATTGCTGAGCTGGGTGTGTGCAGGCCTGGGTGCATTAGCATCGGGAGCAGAGATTCCCATGATGCAGTGCGTCCCTGCTCTTTCTGGTCCCAGAGTTCAGTGCGGGTCTCTGTTCTCCATTCTGTATGTAAATGGCAATGGCTTCCTGCCCCATCTCTCATGCAGCTGAGGCCAGGGGAGTTGTCTCTGCTCTCCATTCTCTATGCTAATGGGGATGTCTTAATCTTGTCACCCTTGTCAGGACGGGTCTAGGTGTGTCTCCCAACACCCTTCCCTGCTCTCTGCAAGTTTTTTTTTTCTTCCTCTGATGGGTTTTGGTTTAAGCAGAGGCTGAGGGGTGGGGGTGTCTTTCATGAGTCAGGTGGATACTGCACCCTGGTTCCTCAAGAACACAGAGGTATCTGGTATCAAGATACACACACACACACACACACACAGAGCAGGGCCCAACCCCTCCAGCAGGGGGCGACACATACACGCACACATACACACACACACAGCAGGGCCCTGCCTCTCCAGCAGGGGGCGCCAAGGAGACAGACAGACAGACACACACACACACACACAGAGCAGGGCCCAACCCCTCCAGCAGGGGGCGACACATACACACACAGCAGGGCCCTGCCTCTCCAGCAGGGGGCACCAAGGAGAGAGAGAGAGAGACACACACACACACACACACACACAGAGCAGGGCCCTGCCTCTCCAGCAGGGACACACACACACACACACTGCGGGGTAACTCCGAGGGCTCCCGCTGTCTCTAATGACCCTCGTGTCTCTCCCGTTCCCAGCCCCAGGATGTTCAAGGAATATTTCCAGTACAAGGGGATCAGCTTCCCCCGGCTGATCTACTCGGAGCGGGGGCTGCGGGAGGTGGAGAACGAATTCCAAGTCCGGGACGACGACGTCTTTAACGTCACCTACCAGAAATCAGGTACCGGGGGCCCCCGGAGCCAGGGCTAGAGCCCTGGGAGTGGGGACTAGTGGTTAGAGCGGGGGGGGGGGCTGGGAGCCAGGATTCCTGGGTTCTCTCCCCCGCTCTGGGTGGGGGCTGGGGATTCTAAGGACCACGCAGCACTGGGTGGGTTCGGTTCCCCGTAGCAACAGTCACCACAGCGAGGCTGTCGCCATAGGGACCGTCTGGATGCTGGAGATCCTGAGCCTCATCCACAGCAACGGGGACCCCAGCCGGTGCCGCACGGTCCCTAACTGGGACCGGGGGCCCTGGTATGAGACCGTCCTGGGCCTGCAGACCGCACGGAGCAACCAGTCGCCCCGGCTCATCAGCTCCCACCTGCCCATCCAGCTCTTCGCCAAGTCCTTCTTCCAGTCCAAGGCCAAGGTGCGGTCCGGGGGAGGTGTAAGGCAGAGCCTCGGCTCTCGGGTAAAATACAAGTCAGTTTCTAGCCCCTGAGGATGGGGAGAAAAGCCCCAAAATGCGACTCTGCCAGAGTTTGCTGAGAGCCTGAGCCCATTGCTCTCTCCCAGCACGTACCCTTGGGGGCCAGCCCCCCACTCCAGCCCCTCCCCCAGCACGTACCCCAGAGGCCCTGCCCCCCACTCCAACCCCTCCCCCAGCACGTACCCTTGGGGGCCAGCCCCCCACTCTAGCCCCTCCCCCAGCACGTAACCTTGGGGGCCCAGCCCCCCACTCCAGCCCCTCCCCCAGCACGTACCCCAGAGGCCCTGCCCCCCGCTCACCCAGGGCCGCCCAGAGGGGGGGGCAAAGGGGGCAATTTGCCCCGGGCCCCGGGCTCCGCAGGGGCCCCCAAGAGAAGAGCGGAGGCTCCCGCCTCCGCCCCTCTCCTGGAGCCTCAGCGTCTCCGGCGGGCCCCTGAGCCCCGCCCCGCGATGCGTGGTGAGGGGGCGGGGCTGGGAGCTCCAACGTGGCCTGAGCCCCACCCCGCTCAGAGCGCCGTGGGGAGGGGGCGGGGCAGCTGCCTCCGCTCGGCGTGGAGCTCACAGCCCCGCCCCCTCACCACGCGGCTCTGAGCGGGACGGAGCTCAGGCCCCGCCGGAGACGCGCTCGGTAAGAGGCCGGGGCCGGGACCGGGGGCGGGGGGGGGGGGGGAGTGGGACCCGCCGGGGGCGGGGCCGGGACCGGGGGAGTGGGACCCGCCGGGGGCGGGGCCGGGACCGGGGGAGTGGGACCCGCCGCCGAAGCGCAGCCCGGTCTTCGGCGGCGGGGGGCCCCTTCTGTTCCGGGACCCGCCGCCTAAGGGCCCGGAAGGCCCGCGGCGGGGACCCCCCTCCGCCACCGAATTACCGCCGATAATTACCGCGGTAATTCGGCGGTGGGGGGCTCCCGCCGCGGGTCTTCGGGGCACTTTGGCGGCGGGTCCCGGAACGGAAGGGTCCCCCGCCGCCGAAGACCCCGGGCCCCCGGAATCCTCTGGGCGCCCCTGCACTCACCCCGCGTGTCCCCCCCCAGGTGCTGTACACGGTGCGGAACCCCAAGGACGTCTTCGTCTCCCTCTACCACTTCGCCCAGATCTTCCGCCCCTACAAGGAGCCGGGGCAGCTGGACCAGTTCCTGGAGCAGTTCCTGGAGGGGGACGGTAAGTGCCATGCGGCGGGGGGTGGGGTGGGGGGCTGGGCCTCCTCCGAGATCCCCCATAACCCCCCCCCTTTGCACTTGCAGTGCCCTTCGGCTCCTGGTTCGACCACGTTAAGGGCTGGATGGGCCTGCGGGGCCAGGAGAACTTCTTCTGGATCAGCTACGAGGAGCTGCAGCAGGTGGGGGAGCCCAGCAACGGGGGGGAGGGGCTGGGGGGGGCCGAGGATGGAACGGAGGAGTCTGGGGGGGCCTGGGAGGGAGGGGAGAGGGGGGAGGAAGAGGGGAGGGGCTGGAGTAGCCCTAGACGGAGAGGATGTGAGGGGCGGTTCCCTGACGGGCAGAGGGTTGGGGGCTGGGGGAGACGGCGCTCACTGTTACCCCCCCTGCGGTTACCCCACCCCACCAGCTGGGGGTGCTGCCTCCCCCGCCACCCTGTAGCCACAGACATGGGGGGCCTGTGGGTCAGCTCCCCCTGGAGCAGAAATCAGGGGCTCTGGGTCTGGCCTCAGCACAGGCCCGGTGCCCCCTGCCCCGGCCGCGAGGCGCCCGCCCAGACACGTCCTCGGCCAGGCTGAGGGCTGAGCCGCATCCCCAAACTGAGCCTGGTGGGGCTTGGAGACGGGAGGGTCCTGGGAGCTCGTGCCAGGAGGGGGATCACAAAACGCAGCAGCGACACAGGGCCCCACCCCCCACGAGAGTGCGAGTGACCAAGCCCCAGGTGCTGGCCCACATGGGGTCCTGCTTCATTTCGCCACCCGGGCACAGAGTCGCCGAGGTCGGGGCCCCGTCGGGCCGGGCGCTGCCCAGACCCAGAGTCGCTGAGGTCGGGACCCCATTGGGCCGGGCCCCACCCAGACCCAGAGTCGCCGAGATCGGGGCCCCGTCGGGCCGGGCCCCACCCAGACCCAGAGTCGCCGAGATCGGGGCCCCGTCGGGCCGGGCGCCGCCCAGACACAGAGTCACTGGGATCGGGGGCCTCGGGCACTGCCAGGACACACAATAAGAGACAGTCCCTGTCTCTGCGAGCTCCAAGTGTAAATAGACAGGGGATGAGAGGGTAAACTGAGGCACAGCAGAAGGCCCGTGACTTGTCCAGGGTCACTCAGCGGTTCAGTGGCAGAGCCGAGCCGTGACCCCAGGATTCCTCCAGTCCATCTCCGGGCTCTTCCATCCCAGCCAGGACTCCGGGGTCCCATCTCCAAGCCATGCCAGGGGCCCCCGTCCCTGCTTCTGTCTCCCACGGGGCCAGCCCGAGGCAAGGTGGGGAGGTCCCTTTGGCCGGGGAGTCCCCATGAGTTAGATCTGCCCCGTTCTGATGTTCTCCAGCGCGGGCCGGGGCCTCCCTGCCTCAGTTTCCCCAAACCTAGCGCACCCCGGGGGGGAGGCCTTGCCACTGATCCCTCCCCTCCTCCCCCCAGGACCTGCGGGGCAGCGTGGAGCGGATCTGCCGGTTCCTGGGCAAGCAGCTGGACGCGCGGGCGCTGGACGGGGTGGTGGCGAACGCCTCCTTCCAGGCCATGAAGCAGAACAAGATGAGCAACTTCAACCTGGCCCCCAGGTTCCTCCTGGACCAGACCCAGAGCTCGTTCCTGCGGAAAGGTGAGGCTGGGCTGGGCTGGCGGGGGGGGAGGCTATGGGAGAAGAATGGGGCCCCATAAGCTGAGTCCTGGATGAGAAGAGACGTAGACCCTGGCTCAGCTCAGCATGACGGGGCTGCGGGTCGGGAGTGAGGGGCACCGGCAGAGCTGGGGGGGAGCCCTGGGCTGGCAGGGGCTGCGGGTCGGGAGTGAGGGGCACCAGCAGAGCTGTGGGGGAGCCCAGGGCTGGGATAGTGTGTGTGTGGGGGGGTGATGGGGGGGCCACCCCCATAATGCTCTCTGCTCTTTCTCTGTTGCAGGGATTGCCGGGGACTGGAAGAACCAGCTCACTACGGCCCAGAGTGAGAATTTCGACCGGGTTTACCGGGAGCAGATGCAGGGGCTGGATCTGAGCTTCCCCTGGGATGAGCCGAGCTCCCAGCCCTCCCCGCCCCCCACACCGGGCGGCAGCTGAGACAGAAGGGAGTGCGGTGCACTGGTTAGAGCAGGGGGGCTGGGAGCCAGGACTCCTGGGTTCTCTCCCAGCTCTGGCAGGGCCGTGGGGGCCAGTGGTCAGAGCGGGGGGAGGGGGGCTGAAAGCCAGGACTCCTGGGTTCTCTCCCAGCTCTGGGAGGGGAGGGGGGTCTAGTGGTTATAGCAGTGGGGGCTGGGAGCCAGGACTCCTGGGTTCTCTCCCGGCTCGGGGGGGGGCCTAGTGGTTAGAGCAGGGGGAGCTGGGAGCCTGGGTTCTGGGTTTAACGACTGAACACAGGATTCCCAAGGGCGGGGAATGGGGGTGTCCTTAGGCAGTGGGGTGCAGGTTGGGGTGCTGGGGGTCAGGCGTACAGGAGGGGTAGGACGGGCCCGGGACTCTGTGTCCCCAAGGGCCCCTCTGGGAGGTCTCTTGGGCAAGGATGGCGGCACCCCACCCCCGGTAGTATCCCTGCCCCATTCAGCCCCCACAGGGTGTAGAGGGAGCAGGGGGGGGGTGTCGAGGGTCCCCCGGGATCTGGCCTCTTAACCTGAGGTCTGTAGTAAACACGGAACAATAAAATTAATTTCTTGCTGGGCACATAATGCAGCTCTTCTGTGGGGGCTGGGTACAAGGGACCCCCTCACCCAGCCTTGGGACGCGGCCCCTCAGGTGTGGGGTGTGGGGGCTGGGTACACAGGGACCCCCTCACCCAGCGCTGGGACGCGGCCCCTCAGGTGTGGGGTGTGGGGGCTGGGTACACAGGGACCCCCTCACCCAGCGCTGGGACGCGGCCCCTCAGGTGTGGGGTGTGGGGGCTGGGTACACAGGGAGACCCTCACCCAGTGCTGGGACGCGGCCCCTGGGGGTGGATTATCTGAGGACCCCTCGCTCGGTCAGACTTGGGGCAGCTCCCCCCTCTCTCAGCGACAGGCTCAGGCTCTCAGCACACCCAGGCAGGGCCCGTCTCCCTCCAGTCACATTCCCAGACTTTTCTTGGCGGCGTGAGGCCTAGAAACTCCCTGTTTCCGGTGTCCGGCAGCTGGCACCGTGCCCAGGCTGCCCCCAGCCAGGCTACGGGGTGGGTTCCCCTCCCCCCGCTCCAGCAGCCGAAAGCAACTGAGGCAGAGCCCGAGCCGTGGCCCCATCACTTTTATTGGTGCGGGTCACTGGACAGAACTGTCCACAGCAAGTCCTAGCACGTCTCCATCTCTGCAGGGGGGAGCGCGACTGTATCTCCCCCCCCGCCCCCAGCAACCCCCCCTCAGGGCCATACGGTGCCCCTGTCTGACCCCCCCCCCCGACTGCGCCACCCTGACCATGAGGCTCCCGAGGGCAGAAACCCAGCAGATCTGTACCCAGTGTGCCCCCTCCCCCCCCCCGGGTTGCTGCAGGAAGCCAGCTGCATGCTGGAGGTCCCGGCACCCCAATACCCCTGGGGGCTGAGCTGCAGAGCACCCTCCCCGTCTCAATGGGAACCAATTTCCCATCCCCCCCGCCATGACTGCCCCCCCCCCCGGGCTGCTTAGCATCTCAAGGGGGGGGAGCGGGGTTTGGGGCAGGGCCCTATGTCAGTGGGTCAGGGAACCATGGGCGGGGGATGGGGGCCTGGCCCTTCACTGCCCTCAGGGATCACAATGGGGTCAGGCAGCAGGGCAGGGACAGGTGGGGCTCTTGGACCCACAGTTCTACATCCTGACACTCCCCCCACCCCCTGCCAACAAATGGCGTGACCCATCATGGGACACCCCCTCCCCCATCCCAGAACATGGCGTGACCCATCTAGGGACACCCCCCCATCCCAGATCATGGCGTGACCCATCTAGGGGTACCCCCTCGCCCATCCCAGAACATGGCGTGACCCATCTAGGGACACCCCCTCCCCCATCCCAGAACATGGCATGACCCATCTAGGGGTACCTCCTCCCCCCATCCCAGAACATGGCGTGACCCATTGAGGGACACCCCCTCCCCCCCCCCAGATCATGGCGTGACCCTTCGAGTGACACCTCCTCCCCCCACCCCAGATCATGGCGTGACCCATCGAGCGACACCTCCTCCCCCCATCCCAGATCATGGCGTGACCCATCTAGGGGTACCCCTCCCCCACCCCAGAACACGGCGTGATCTCCCCACATCAGACCCAGTGGCCCATCCAGCCCAGTATCTGACCCTAGAGGGGCGATTCCCTGCCCCCCGCCCCAAGGCCGGCTGGTCCCCACCCTGGGGCCGGCGCCCCCTAGAGGAGAGGGGCCCCGTGTGCCATTCCCCACTTTGTCCTTCCATCCCCGGTGCTGGCTGGGCTGCTCCCCAATTCACCCTCCCCTCGGTATTAACCAGCCCCCCCCGCAGATCTCAGCATCTGACCCCCCCCAAATACGCCTCCTCCTCATCTCACCCTCTCACAGGCTCCGTTCCCTTTGACCCCCGACCTCTCCTCTGCCCCCCTCCCCTCAATCTCTCTCCATGCACCCCCCCCCAAACTCCCAGGAATAGATTTCAAGGACTGGCTCAGGAGCTGGGGGACGGCTTCACTCTGACCCAGGGGTCCCCCCACCAGGCCCCAGGGGATCCCCCCATGTGCCCCCCCAATCCAGCTCAGAATGCCCACTGGGCACGTCAGGAGCCCCCCCCAGAGCCGCCGGCCGTGCCCCCTTCCTCCTCCTCGTCCTCCTCCTCGGGGCTGCAGAAGGCCGAGTGGTCCTGACTGTCGAAGCAGGAGTTGCTGAGCGAGGCCTCGGGGCGGGCAGCGGCCAGGAGCTCGGGCCGGTGCCCGCGCTGGTGCCGCAGGAGGCTGTAGGCCCGGGAGAAGAACTTGTGGCAGACGCCGCACTGGTGGGGCTTGTCCCCCTGGTGGACCTGCCGGTGGCGGGCCAGGTCAGCCAGGCGCTTGAACTCCTTCTGGCAGAGGACGCACTGGAAGGGCCGGGCGCCCGTGTGGGTGACCTGGTGCTGCTTGAGGTGGGAGAGGCGCCGGAAGCGCTTGCCGCACTGGCCGCAGGGGTAGGGCAGCTCGCCCGTGTGGATCAGGAAGTGGGTGGCCAGGTCGTACTTGCTCTTGAAGGCTTTGCCGCAGACGCTGCACTCGGAGGCCTTGGGGGGCGGCTCCGGGCCGGCGTCCCCGTGCGCCCGCCGGTGGCTGGCCAGCTCGCCCGCCTTGCGGAAGCGCTGGCGGCAGAGCGGGCAGGCGAAAGGCAGCCCGGCCCCGTGGCACCGGCTGTGCTGCTTGAGGTAGGAGGAGAGGCGGAAGGCCATGCCGCAGTCGGGGCAGGCGAACGGCTTCTCGCCCGTGTGCACCCGGCGGTGCCGCGACAGGGACCAGGGCAGGGCCGGGCGAAGAATTTGTGGCACACGCTGCACTGGTGCCGCTGGGCGCCGCCCGGCCCGGCCCGGCCCCGCGCCTTGAAGCACTTGTGCGCCTTCAGCTCGCCCTTGGTCTCGAAGGCCTCCTGGCAGGCCAGGCACAGCAACGTCCAGTCCGCCTGCAGCAGCACCTGCTTCTCGTCGGCTTCCTCGCCCGGGGGCCCGGCCTGCTGGCGCAGCCGCTCGGCCGGCTCCGGGAAGCGCTGGCGGGCGTGGGTGCGCTGGTGGCGGGCCAGGTGGGCCGGGCGGCGGAAGCCCTTGTGGCACACCGGGCACTGGAACGGCTTCTGCCCGCCGTGGGTCAGGCCGTGTCGCGCCAGGTAGTAGGGGAATTTGAACTGCTTCCCGCACACCCGGCACTGGTGCCCACGCTTGGCACCGGAGCGGCACCGGTGGGATTCGCCGCCGGCCGGGCTCTGGGCGGGCGGGTCGCGGGGACGGCACCGGTGCTGCCGGAGGCCGTGGGCCTGGGCGAAGCGGCGCTGGCACGAGGCGCACTGGTGGGGCAGCCGGCGTGGGGGCCTGCCCGGCGGCTCTGGGGGTGGCTCCTCCTGGGGGGAGTCGGGGGGCAGCCCCGGTGCGGGGGAGGCAGGGGACTCGGGCAGCTCAATCTCCATTGTGGGGAGCTCTGGGTGGGAAGGAAAAGATGGGGGGGATCAGGCAGGGACCCCCTGCCCCGCTCCCCACCCCACAGCCCAGTGCCCCCTACTGACCCCCTGCCCCACCCCCTGCAGCCCAGCGCCCCCTCCTGACCCCCTGCCCCACCCCCTGCAGCCCAGCGCCCCCTACTGACCCCCTGCCCCGCTCCCCACCCCACAGCCCAGTGCCCCCTACTGACCCCCTGCCCCACCCCCTGCAGCCCAGCGCCCCCTACCGCCCCCCTGCCCCACGCCCCGCCCCGCTCCCCACAGCCCAGCGCCCCCTACTGACCCCCTGCCCCACCCCCTGCAGCCCAGCGCCCCCTCCTGAACCCCAGCCCCACCCCCTGCAGCCCAGCGCCCCCTACGGACCCCCGCCCCACCCCCTGCAGCCCAGCGCCCCCTACCGACCCCCTGCCCCGCTCTCCACCCCACAGCCCAGTGCCCCCTACTGACCCCCTGCCCCATTCCCTGCCCCGCTCCCCACAGCCCAGCGCCCCTTGCTGAGCCCCTGTCCCGCTCCCTGCCCCCACCCTGCTCCCCGCAGCCCGGCGCCCCCTGGATCAGAAATGGGGGGGGCTGACTGGCCCCCCAGCCCCGCCCTGTCAGTGTCACTAGTACCCGGCTCGCTCCCCAGCCACCTCTCTAAGGGTTAACCCGCCCGTCCAGTCCCTTCCCCCCCGCCCCCAAAATGCAGCATCCCTGGGCCAGGGCCCCACCCGCTCGGGCTCGCCCGGGTGTTACCTCTGCTGCCCGCTGCAGGCTCCGTGCAGGGGCGGGGGGCGCAGGGGGGCGATGAGTGTGTCTGTGTCGCAGCCTATCTCGTCCCCCTCAGAAACACACACTGGTGCTCACACACACACACACACTAGTGCAAATACAGAGAGAGCAGCCGGGGGCCAGGACACCTGGGTTCTATTCCCAGCTCTGGGAGGGGAGGGGAGGGGAGTGGGGTTAGGGGGTAGAGCAGAGGGGGCTGGGAGCCAGGACGCCTGGGTTCTCTCCCCAGCTCTGGGAGGGGAGTGTGGTCTGGTAACTTACAATGGCAGAAAGAGAAATAGGAAAGGGGGGGGGGGCTTTGAGACATTGTGTTGACCAAGGGCCCTTGGGCTCAGTGACTCTGTGTCTGGGCAGCGCCCAGCCTGACAGGGCCCCGATTTCAACTGCATCCTCTGTGCACCACTGCAAACCACCTAACGAAGAGTAGCGGGTTTCCAAAGGCAGCCTGGGGAATTTAAATCCAACCACAATATCTGTCCTGGTGAATTAAACCCTAGAATCATTTTGGTTACTAACAACTTCCTGATCTTCTTATTTATAATGAATCCACCTGGTCCCCAGCTCCGTTGGGTCAGTGATTCATTCTCCTCCCTGATAATATTCTGCCCCTTATTTCTAGCCTGAATTTATCTCCCTTCGCCACTCTGGCTTTTACTGCTCAGAGAAAGCCACCTACACCCCGAAATCTCTTCCCCCGTGGAGCCTGTGATCCTGTCGCCTCATGGAGAACTAGCTGGACGTCATTCAGGGCCGTCTCCCGGCCTGTCCCCTACCTTGGCTTGGAAGTATTCGGGTTTTATGGGTAAATGCCATCCCGCTAAGGGTCAATTTCACTGCCCCCCGCACAAACCGCTGCCCAAAGATTTTCATCCGTAATAATCAAACTGTACAGCCAAGCAAAGGAGGAAATATGCATAGGGCCCTACCGAATTCACTGTCCGTTTTGGCCAATGTCACGGACACGGGATTTTAAAAATCATCGATGTTGTGAGTTCAGCTGTTTACATCTGAAAGGTCCCGGTGGTCCTGACCTAAAAAGGAGTTGGGAGGGTCACAAGGTTATGGGGGGGTGGGGGTTGTGGTATTGCCACCCTCACTTCTGCTGGCCGGGTGCTGCTTTCAGAGCTGGGTGCCCGGGCAACAACCACTGGTCTCCAGCCACCAGCCACTGCTCCCCGGCCGCCCAGCTCTGAAGCCAGCGCAGAAGTAACTGCGACCCCCCTACAATAACCTTGTGACCCCCCCCCACCCCCGCAACTCCCTTTTGGCTCAGGCCCCCCCAATTTGAGAAACGCTGGTCTCCCCCGTAAGATCTGGTTGATTTCACGGGGCGGGGTGGGACACCAGATTGTGACACGTTTTTCATGCCCGTGAATTTGGTAAGGCCCTAAATATGTGGCTTGATTAAAGGCTGTTTGCTTTGGATATTTTGACAGGTGCTGTTGACCATTAGTGTTTTAACGGTTGTAGAGTTTTAACATGATGGATCTCAACGTCGTCTGGCATTAAATAACTAGTGCCTGACCCGCCCCCATAAGTTCCTGCGTAGCTAAATCTCTGTATTAAGCATCTCACTTAACTTTCATATGATTTTGTATTATGCTTCTTCGTATAGCCCTGTATTAAGCTATTTTCATACAACTTTGTATCAAGTCCTTTGATATAGGAACTTTGTATCAGATCCTTATGTAGAAAAACTTCTAGAAAACTTTGTGTTAAGCCTGGGTATAATGTTACAGCCCCTAGGGATAGTTAAAGTAGAAGAAAAATATCAGAGGGGTGGCCGTGTTAGTCTGGATCTGTAAAAGCAGCAAAGAATCCTGTGGCACCTTAAAGACTAACAGACGTTTTGGAGCATGAGCTTTCATGGGTGAATACGGTCCGACAAAGTGGGTATTCGCCCACGAAAGCTCATCCTCCAAAACGTCTATAAGGTGCCACAGGACTCTTTGCTGCTTTTAGAAGAAAAATGTCTTTTTGCTAGGGGGTAGAATAAGATCTCCCCCCCCCCCACTCCCTTAATCAATTGCCCTGTTGAATGAACGAGGGGTGAGGCAGCACCTCCGGACAGCTGCAACCCTTGGAGAGGGGCTGGGAGCCAGACCCAAGGACAATCAAACGTGTTATTAAATCATTGAAGAAGAGCAGACATACTGACGGCCTGGGGGTTAGAAGCCAGCACCTTCTTTTGGAAACAGCCTCTTTGCAGCATTGGGACAACCAACCCAGAAGGAAGCAGCACAAAGGACCAAGGGACACAGACTCAGATTTGCACAACAGGGAAGCTGCTATAAATGGGAGGGGTCTTGTCTTATCAACATCGGAGCATCGATCCGGATCGGCGGAAGCCCAGCTCCACCCCTCCCCCATCTAACTCATCTGGCCAGTGCAGTTAACAATAACAAGATGGAGTGTGCTTGTGTGTGTGTGATATATCATATGCATATGATACAGTGTTCATTAATACATGTATTACTAATAAATGTGGCGTTTTGCCTTATTCCCCTGAAAAGATCCTGGGCAGGACTTTAAGCACAACACCTGCAACTCTGAACATGTAGAAACGGACACGCGTCCGACGAAGTGGGTATTCACCCACGAAAGCTCACGCTCCAATTCGTCTGTTCGTCTGTAAGGTGCCACAGGACTCTTTGCTGTTTTTACAGATCCAGACTAACACGGCGACCCCTCTGATGTAGAAATGGGTAAAAGTGAAATAAAAACGGCTTCAGAACAGACAGTGATGCTCTCCACCAAAATTATAAAAAAATAAAAATCAAATTGCGCCCAGCCTCGTTATACCAGCAGTCGGACCAGTCCCGCGGTCCTTAGTACCTATGAATCTAAAGAGATTGAGCTCCATCAGCCACTCTTTTGAAGGCAGATTTCCCAGACCTTTGATCCTTCTTGTAGCCCTTTTCTGAACCCTGTCCAACTCGGGCAGCGTTCGCAGCGTTGTTCAAGCCGGGGGGGTCCCAGGATATTGGCGAGAGAAGGCGGGTGAGTTCAGATCATGCATTGGACCAGCTTCTGTTGGTGAGAGAGACGAGCTGTCACGGAGTGCGGGGGAGTCAGGGCCGAGCACTCCCCTTTTTCCTGCAATTCACCGTGACACTCAGCCAGCCAGCAAAACAGGTTTAGTAGATGACAGGAGCACAGCCCAAAACAGAGCTTGTAGGTGCAAACAGGACCTCTCAGTCAGATCCCTCTGGGGGGGCAAGGAACTTAGACCCCAGGCCTGGGACTCCCTCCGTTTCCCCAGCCAGCTCCAAACTGAAATCCCCTCCAGCCATCTCACCCAGCCTCCCCCCGGCTCCTCCTCCAGCCTTTGTCCAGTTTCCTGGGCAAAAGGCATCACCTGGCCACAACTTCTCTCCTGGGCTCAGGTTACATGCTCAGGTATCATCCCTCAAGTGAAGTCACCCCCTGCTCTCCCATCATCAACGCAGACAGTCCCAATAAAACTCCCCCGCAACATTCCCAGGTCAATCCGCCCCCCTCCCTGCTCCGTCACACGAGCTTTCGAGCTCTCAGAGCTCGTCTTCTTTGAGATCTATCAGTTAGCCAGTTTTGAACCCATCTGATAGGGGCGGTGTTGATTTCAGACAGCGCTCACTGGTTTTTAAGCAGCGCGGCAGATGGTATTAAGCCAGACAGCAGCCTAAGTGTATTACGTCAGGACAGCTACTTTACCAACCAAACCTGTATTATTTTGGAATCCCTGGGCCTACAGATTTCCCTTAATTGAGAGATCAGCTATAAAGCGTCTGTGACGGGTCATGAGATGCCACAGTAACCTCTACTAACGAAAGCTGATGGGAAAAGGTAGGAAAGGGACAGGGAAAGACTGAATTAGTCCAGAACAAAAGGCCACCTGCTATAACTCAGAGACTGTGTTAACATCATGCTTGGTAAACGGAAGTGTGGGATGAGAAATCGGTGGTGTCAGGAACTAGGCCTAACCGGTGGACAAATATGGAGATGGGCGGTTCCGCCCATCACTCCCTTTTGAGGTCCTTATAGAAAGAAATTTGGGGGAGGGGGAGAAAAATTGGCAACTGGAGCAAGCTCCACCATCACGGCGGCCCCCACCCAACCCCCCGGACTCCTGGGACCCCAGACCTTCTTCATCTTAATCCTGAGAGCTGTCCCGACCGAACCGGGCCAGAAATCCAGCCGACATCTCCACCGGCTCCAGCTGCACCCTAACAGGGTTGGACTTTAGCAAGCCCAGCTGAGTTCATGTCTCTTTCCCCTGTTACTACCCTCGAAGAGACGGTCAGACGAGGCGGCTTTTCCTTCTCCAGGCTGGCCACAAGGAACGAAGGAGGTTGTGCAGATGGAAGCCTTGTTTAATACTTGACATTTCAACCTGTCTCTCCTTGGTTCCTGGAGCTTTCAATCAAAGGGTAGAAGGATTTGGAGTGGGGTGTTGGCCAGGGCCGAGGGCTCTGGCTACCAAACCTCATTTCATCCTTTAATGTTGGGCAGTGGCTGGGGTATGTCAACCCCCATGCAGACCGTGCTACCGCCTCTCGGGGAACTGGATTCGCTACTTCCCTAAAACCACCGTGGCTGACGTTACTTGGGGCAGGCAGCGTGGTCTAGCGGGCAAGACGCTGGACTGACACTCAGCAAATCTTGGCTCTGCCACTGGCCGGCTGGGTGGCCTTGGCCAAATCACGGTGCCCCTCGCTCTGCCTCAGTTTCCCCCTTTAAAATGGAAAAGATAATGCTGCCCTCCTTGGTTAAGCGCTTTGGGATCTGCTGACGGAAAGTGATCTACAGGAGCTAGGCTCTTAGCTCCTATCGTTCTCTACACTGACCATGTCCCATATTGGCCTCCCCATGATTTTACCCAGGATCAATACCAAGCTAATCAGCCTACAAGTAACCGGTTCATTCAATTGACCATTTCAAACACTGGCACAACATTCGCTTGTTCCCGGTCCTCAGGGACTTCAGCAGGTTTGTTAATGGGTCAGCGAGCGCCTCGGCCAATTCTTTGCACACTCTTGGGTGCAAGTTGTCTGGGCCTGTTGATTGCAAATGGGTTGCCTTTACTAGCTGTCATTTAAAATGCTAGTTATTGAGGGAATAGCAAACATTTCCCTAGCACCGTCACATGTGAATTCGTCATCCCGCTTTTTTCCAAACGCAGAACAGGAAGGTGTATAGACAGATGAAGGCAGGTAAGAGATTAATAGTTTAACGCAAGGAGGGACCATCCGTCTGACCTCCTGTATAGCACAGAGCATTAAATATCACCCAATCGACTTTTGAGACCAATAACTTATGTGTTCTTCCCAAAAACACCCCCCCAGCTCGCTCCGGTTCTTGCAATAATTTCCTCCCCGGCCTGAGAACTGAGAACAAGGTCCTCATTTGCAGGGTCTTTCACAGCACTCAAAACTCTTCTTTAGCCGCTCAAGCCTAGTCCTCCTAAGGGGGTGTCTTTGGGGTTTTCTGGGCTGAGATCAGGAGCCCCCCCTCCCCTGAGCCCTCCTTCTGACATTGCTTCTGTCCCAGACCCTTGCCTATATTGTTACTGTGAGACGGAGAAAGTTGAGATCTCTGGGTAGGTTCCCACGAGGCACCGAGCCAGACGGCAACGTGCGGCACCCCTGTGCCACCTCTCCGCGGCGCACTAGGCATGGGCTCCCGGTGCATACCCTCAGCGCCGACGCCAGCAGCCGAGCGCCCGAGCAATATGCAACCATTGGCTGTACGCCGCCGTACCGGGGGCATCAGCCAAAGCCCGTAGCGTAGACGTGGCCACGGATCCTGGCAACAGAGAGGCCTCGGAGGCGGAAAAGCGAGACTGCCACGCAGCAGCCCGTGAGCATGGCGCAGGACGTGGGAAAAGCTAGAGAGCGCGCTACAGGGTCTGTTGTCGAGGGGCAGCCCGCTCAGACACCGCTCCCGTTCGTGGTCCGCCCTGTGTTCAGAGAAGCAGGACTTTGTAAATAAGCAAGATGGCAGCAAACTCCATGAATTTCTACTTCCACCAGGAATGTGCCCTGCGCCCTGAACTGTGACCAGCGGCTCAGGTTCAGAAGGAAGCCAGGCCATGGAACAGGGGTTGGGCTGAGCCCAGATCCCTTTAAAGGGCACAGACCACCCCGTTACACGGGTAGTGTTTCTCCCAGAAGGTAACGGTAACCAAATCACCGCTCGATCTTCTTTTCGGTAAGCTAACCAGCGACACGGCTGGTGGATCCACAACTAGATCATAATCAAGGGGAAAAAAAAATGTGTATCAAATGTTGTCTCTAACCACCGCAATTTCATTTTAGGAGCTGCTGTTCGAACTGAAGTTGGGTTTGTTCGGAAAACCCACACGCGGATCGGGCGACGGGAGAGCTGATCGTAGCAGCAGAGAGTGAAAGAGCTCGACGTGTTTAGCCTAAACCGCCGGATGTCGCCACGAGGCAGGGAGAAGAGCAAGCGAAGCTGCAGGACAGCATAGGCCCAAAGCAAATGGGCCGTGGGTCCATTTCAAAGGCAGTTTTTAACCAGAAACTGAGTGAGGTCCTGGAGCAGCAGGGGGCAAGCGGCCTCTCTGGTTTGAAGATGGGTTTTGATCAGTTTCGAACGGGGTGATCTGACAAGGGGTGAGCTGACTGGATTTGCTGACCCGAAGAACAAGCAGCAGACGTCCCAGGGAGTCCTGCCCAATCTTGGGGCCTGTCCCCGTCCCCCACACCCTCCCCGCCAGTTTTTGGCATCCGGAAAAAATAAAAGCCGGGATTTGGTCAGGAGGGAGAAAGAGGTTTTTTATTTTCTGGTTTTTCAGCGTCGAGCTTCTCAGCGGGGGAATTTGGGGGATTTTTTACAAACAAAGGGAGAGAAAAAAACGACGCTAAACTATTTTAAACCAAAAAAAGATTCTTTTAAACCGGGGCTCTGGCTCTTGGGAACTAGAGTTGGCGCCACGGCGGGATACCACATGCAGGGGATTCCCCGTTCAGCCAAGGGACAGGGGAGGCCCGGGCAATCCAAAATCTGAGATTCACTCTCTTCCCACCTCCGGCTCCGGCATCTGTCTCCCCTCCCCTCAAAACCAGCGCCGTGACCCTTCTGCAGCTGAGCAAAGCGTCCGCAGATCTGCACTCCTGGGAGACCTCACAATAACAAGCTGCTGTGTGCAACCCAGCGTTGAGGAGACCCTACAATAACAAGCCCTAGTGGCTGCAGCCTAGTGCCCAGCAGAGATCTCACAACTGCAAACCAGTGTGGGCAACCATGTGTTTATGAGAGACCCTACAATAATAAACCAGCATCTGCAGCACAGGAGTTCCCCTGTGGGACTGAACTGGCAACGTCTGCAAATGACCCTACAATAACAAGTGTGACCCTCGGCAACATGAGAGACCCTACAATAACGAAGGGGTGTATGCAGCCCCAGCACTCCTGAGAGAATCTATAACAACAAGCGTGACCTTGGGCATTTCTTAGAGACCCTACAATAATCGAAGGGCGTGGAGCACACAACCGAGAGACCCTACAATAACACACAAGCGTGCAATGGGAGAGAAACATCTTTTCAAGGACATAGCCGGGTGAGAGGGCACGTGGAAGGTTGGGGGAGGGGCGCCTGTGTGACACCCCCACATCCTGGAGTCGTTTCTGTTTCCAGCCTCTGCGCTCTAGGCTTAGAGGAGACGGGCAGGGCTGGAGCCAAGCTCCCAGGCTTGCTGGTTCTCCAGTTGCCGGCGCGGACTAGGATGTGCGTGCATATGAAGGGGGCTTGGCCATCACTAAGGATTTGGTGTTAGCGGTGGGATCCAAGCCGATGCCTCCCCAAGGGCTGGAGGACAATGTGGCAGCTCAGGCTGCCTGGGTCGGGGTCGCACGGACCGCGGTGCCGGGAAGAACCTGGAGATTCCTTCTGCTCTGACTGGGTCTGAGTCTGGATGTTAAAGGCCTCGCCTAGTCTCTGAGGCAGCCTTCAGCCACGGCCTTGAAATGCCCCTCGTGGCTCCAATATTCTGTTCTCCCCAGATGATAGATTCATAAACTGGAATAAATCGGACGTAGCTCCATTGAGTCAATGGGACTAGACCCCCAGCTGGTGTCAATGGGCCGTAGCTCCACTGAGTCCATGGGGCCAGACCCCCACCTGGGGTCAATGGGCCGTAGCTCCATTGTGTCCATGGGGCCAGACCCCTAGCTGGTGTCAATGGACCATAGCTCCATTGAGTCCATGGGGCGAGACCCCAACCTGGGATCAATGGTTGTAGCTCCATTGTGTCCATGGGGCCAGACCCCGAGCTGGTGTCAATGGGCCGTAGCTCCATTGAGTCCATGGGGCCAGACCCCCAGCTGGGGTCAATGGCAGCAGCTCCATTGAGTCCATGGGGCCAGACCCCTAGCTGGGGTCAATGGCCGCAGCTCCATTGAGTCAATGAGGCCAGACCCCCAGCTGGGGTCAATGGGCCATAGCTCCATTGAGTCCATGGGGCCAAACCCCCAGCTGGTGTGAACTGATGAGAGGGTCCATGACAGGGGGGTCACAGGGGAAAGATGGGGGCACACAGGGCAAAACCACTGAGCAGAGCAATGCAGGAAGGGAGAGCGTCCAGGAGACACTATGGCCCTGGATATACAGAGACCCCTAGTGGAGATGCCGGGCAGCGCAGGCTGGGGCAGTGCCAGGGTCCCTCTGGGCCCAGAGACCCCTAGTGGGGATGCTGGGCAGCGCAGGCTGGGGCAGTGCCAGGGTCCCTCTGGGCCTAGAGACCCCTAGTGGGGATGCCGGGCGGTGCAGGCTGGGGCAGTGCCAGGCTCAGTCTGGGCCCAGAGACCCCTAGTGGGGATGCCGGGCAGCGCAGGCTGGGGCAGTGCCAGGGTCCCTCTGAGCCCAGAGACCCCTAGTGGGGATGCCGGGCGGTGCAGGCTGGGGGAGTCAGTAGTCTCAATGCAGAATCCCTAGATATATTCCGTCTACGTGACTGCTGGGTCTTCTGTCCCGCGGAAGCAAAGGCAGGGCTGATAACTAGCCTAGGGCGCACAACTGCCTGAGCACTTTCAAAAGACCCCGCAAGAACAGACTGGCCCACACAGTCCCACCAGCCCCTAATAACAACTCTCTGTGCAGCCCCAAGCTTGAGAGGGACCGAACAATGACGAGCCAGCATATGTAGTGAGACCCTACAATAACAAACCAGCGTGTACAATGAGACCCTAGAACAACAAACCATTGTGTACAACCCAGCACTAACGAGTGATCCTGCAATAACCAAACTGGCTTACGCTCATGAGTAACTCTACAGCAATAGATTGCCATTTGAATTTAGACCCTACAAAAACAAACCGGCACGTGCAATGAGACCCTACAATAACAAACCGATTTGTGCAGCCCAGTGCTCGAGTGACCCTACAAAAACAAATTGGCATATGCAGAGAGACCCTACTATAACAAATTGGCACTTGCCAAGAGACCCTACAATAACAAACCAATCTGTGCAGCCCAGCACTCATGAGTGACCCTACAATACACTGCAATTACAAACCTATGTGCGCAGCCCAGCACCGAGAGGGCACCCGAGCAGAACACGCCGGCCCGTGGCTACGCCAGCAGGGAGAGCCAGAGGTGGGAGGCAGGACGCGCAGGCCGGCCGGGGCTGCCAGGGGCCCCGCCCAGCTAGTCGATGCCACGGTGCAGTTTGAGGTGGCGGGAGAGGTTGCTGAAGGTGATGAAACCCTTGTGGCAGACGCTGCACTGGAAGGGGCGCTCCCCACTGTGGAGCAGCCGGTGCCGTTTCAGGTAGCACTCGTGCCGGAAGAACTTGCCGCACTCGGTGCACTGGTAGGGTTTCTCGCCCGTGTGCACCAGCACGTGCCGGTCCAGGTCCCGCGGGCTGCGGAAGAACTTCTCGCATTCCGTGCACTTGTACAGCTTCTTGCCGGGCCGGGCGGGGAAAGCCCGCAGCTCCAGCCGGGGCAGCAGGTGGCGCTCCAGCTCCCCGCCGGCCGGCGGCACAGGCCCCGCCGCCACGGGCTGAGGGGCGCCCTCCGGGGGCAGCAGCATGGCGTGGCTCAGCTGGTGGGCCTCCAGGGGCGACAGGGCCCCGAAGCTCATGCCGCAGATGCCGCAGGCGAAGGAGGCCTCGCCCGTGTGGGCCGCCAGGTGAGCGGCCAGGGCGCCGGCGTTGGCAAAGAAGGTGCCACACTCGCACTGGTACAGGCTGTCCAGGGGGCGGGTGTCCTGGGGCTTGCAGGCCGGGCAGCCCGGCCCCTGCGGCGCCTGCTGCCCCGGGGCCCCCTTGCCCGCGCAGCCTTGGCAGGGCAGGAGCAGCGGCCGGTCCTTGGCGTGGGTGAGTTTGTGGCGCTCCAGCAGGGAGGGGGCGTTGAAGTCCCGCTCGCAGTCGGGGCACTTGAAGGGTTTGATGTCGGTGTGAGCCAGCCAGTGCCTCCCCAGCTCGGGCGCCAGCCGGAAGTGGCGCCCGCAGGCCCCGCAGCCATAGGGGGCCGCCCGCCCCTGGCCGCACAGGCGCTCCAGGCAGCGGGTGGCGCTGGGCGGCTCGGGGGCGCCCCCTCCAGGGGGAGGGCGGTGCTGGCGTTTAAGGTGCCGGCCCAGGCTGCTGCGGGAGGAGAAGCGGAGCTCGCAGACGTGGCAGCAGTAGGGTTTCTCGCCCGTGTGCACCACCTGGTGGTGGAGCAGGCCGGTGGAGTCGCGGAAGCCCTTGGGGCAGACGGTGCAGCGGTAGGGGCGTTCGCCGGTGTGGCTGCGGATGTGGTTGACCAGGTTGAAGGAGTGCTTGAAGCTCTTGCTGCAGTGCGGGCACTGGAAGGGTTTGAGTTCCGTGTGCCGGGCGAAGTGGCGCCGCAGGTCCGAGCGGTACCGGAAGCTCTTGTCGCACTCGGAGCAGTGGAAGGGCACCCGGGCGCCCGCCCCGTTGTCCGTCAGTGGGGTCGGCGCCAGCCCGTCGGGGCCGTCCTCCGGGTCCGAGCACGGGATCATGCGCTCGATGGTGCCAGGCGCCCGGCCCGGGGGCTGCCCAGGCTCCTCTGCCCAGCCGGTGCCCAGTCCCCCAGGCAGATCAGTGCCATAGAGCTCCATCACCGCCGGGTCCCACGGACACCTCTGGGAAATCGTAAACAGGAGCCGAGTTAGTGATACTCCCTCTAGGGGGCGCTGGCCCCGATCCCGCCCTGGGGTGGGGACAGCCTGGCTCAGGGGACTGGTAATTACCCGCAGACCATTATAAACCCGCAGGCCTCGTTAATCTCCTGATCCCCATTACCTGGCTCTCAGCGTCCCAGGCAGAGGAAGAAGATTAATTCCAAAGCCCTGGCTTTGCCCCTCTATTTATAACCGCTCGGGCCACCAGCCAGCAGAAACCTCCTGTGACTGGCGGGGGCACGACAGGACTCCTGGGTTCTCTCCTCCGCTCTGGCAGGGGTGTGGGGGCCAGTGGTCAGAACAGGGGTGGGGGGGAGGAGGGCTAGGAGCCAGGACTCCTGGGTCCTCTCCCTGGCTCTGGGAGGGGAGTGGGGTCTAGTGGTTAGAGCAGGGGGGCTGGGAGCCAGGACTCCTGGGTTCTCTCCCCGGCTCTGGAAGGGGAGTGGGGTCTAGGGGTTAGCACAGGGGGGCTGGGAGCCAGGACTCCTGGCTTCTCTCCCCAGCTCTGGAAGGGGAGTGGGGTCTAGGGGTTAGAGCAGGGGGGCTGGGAGCCAGGACTCCTGGGTTCTCTCTCTGGCTCTGGAAGGGGAGTGGGGGCCAGTGGTTAGAGCAGGGGGGCTGGAGCCAGAGCTGGGGGTTCCCCACTCCTGGCTCTTTGTGCTCCCCCAGTCCCCGGTGGGGGGGGCGCCCCCCCAGTACTTACAGCTCCCTCTGGGCGCCGACATTTTGGCAGCCGGGGCTCGTCACTTCCGCCCCGGGCGGGGGGTCGCGGCTGCCGGCCCCACGGGAAGAGGGGGGCCTAGGCTGCGCCCCTCGTCGTCCCCTCCCCCCACTGCCCGCCCCCAGCGCCCTGATTGGACACAGAGAGACCCAATGGGACCGTCGCTCCCCCCACAGCTCCACTTCCTGCCGAGGCCCAGGCCCCTACCCCCATCCTGCCTGTGGGCAAAGGGGAGGGGACTAGGACAGACGCCATTTTGACTGTGGGCAGGGAGGGGTGTAGTCAGAGAGTCGCCATCTTGATTGTGGGCAGAGAGGTGTAGTCAGAAAGGCGCCATCTTGACTGTGGGCAGGGAGGATGTAATGAGAGGGGTGCCATCTTGAGTGTGGGCAGGGGGGGTGTGATGGGCAAGGAGCCATCTTTACTGTGGGCAAAAGGAAGCAGAGGAGAGGCAACATCTTTACTGTGGGCAGGGAAATAAAACATTCCGAGAGGCTCCCTTGGAGGTGCCCTTGTGGGCCACACGAGGGGCAGGCTGAGAGAAGCCATCTTGACTGTGGGCAAAGAGGGGCGAGGCCCAATGCCCCAGTCCCCACCCCCCTGAGCCAGCCTGTCCCTGCCCTGGGGCCGGATGGGAGCCGGTGCCCCCTAGAGGGGAGAGGCCTTGATCCCCAGTCCCTGCCCCCCTGAACCAACCACCCCCTTCCCCTCATCGTTTGAAGACTGGCACAGACACTGAATTCACAGCTCATTTATCTCGCGAGGGGCTGTGGTGTTGCGGCGGGGGGGGGGGGGGGGCGTCCGCACACAGGCCAGTCACTACGTTCTCTGCTGCACCCGCCAGGGGCCACCTGGGGTGACCTTTTCCAAATGCTCCCCCTCCGGGGCCCTGCCCAGGCCGGAAGCTAGAGCGGGGAATTGGTAAGAGCTGCTCAGGGAGCCCAGGCTACTGTGGGGCGCCCCAGACCCTCCACCTGCCCTGGATTAGGAGTCGGGGTGCCAGACCCCCACCCGGGGCATGCTGCCCTAGGGGTCAAAGGTCACCTCCCCCAGGGGTCACAGATTCCCTTTCCCAGGGGTCAGAGACCACCTCCCCTGGGGGGCTTGTGGATTCTGTCCCTCAGGCCTCCTGGGAGGGCATCCCTGGGAGTCTGCGGGGCAGGCAGGGGCCCCGGCTTGGGTGTGCCGCAGCTGGTGGCTCTGCAGGCAGCGCAGCTGGGCAGCCGTGCACCTCCTGGTGGTGCAGCGGGTCACTGGACTCACGGAAAACTTTCCCGCAGGGCGCACAGTGGTGCTGCTCCAGGTGCCAGAAGCTTTTGCTGCACAGGTGGCAGCGGAAGGGCTGCTGCCCAGTGCAGATCACACGGTGGCACTGCAGGCCTGAGACCTGGGAGAAGGGCTTGGCGCAGACGCTGCACTCCAGCTCCTCCTGGCGCCTGGCTTTCTGTGGCAGTGCCTGGCAGCGGTGCCCTGCCTGAACCGTGACAAGAGGAGGAAGAGGCCTGGCCCTGGTGCCAGTCCCCCCGCTGCAGCCCACCCTCCCCAAGGCGGTGCTGCTGGTGGTGAACCCAGGCATCATGCAGGTGCTTGAAACTCTCCTGGCAGAGTGGGTTTAACACCGACAGACCCCGGTCGTCGACAGGTGGGATCGAACCTGGGAGCTTAGTGCATGAGCCTCTACTGCAGAGGTGGCCAACCTGTGGCTCTGGAGCCACATGCGGCTCTTCAGAAGTTAATATGCGGCTCCTTGTATAGGCACCGACTCTGGGGCTGGAGCTACAGGCACCAACTTTCCAATGGGCCAGGGGGTGCTCACTGCTCAATCCCTGGCTCTGCCACAGGCCCTGCCCCCACTCCAGCCCTTCCCTCCCCCTACCCCCCACCCCCACCAGCCTCCTGCACACCAAGAAACAGCTGATCAGGAGATGCAGGGAGGGTGGCGGAGGCTCTGATCGGCGGGAGGCGCTGGGGGGAGTGGGAGAGCTGATGGGGGCTGCTGATGTATTGCTGTGGCTCTTTGGCAATGTACATCGGTACATTCTGGCTCCTTCTCAGGCTCAGGTTGGCCAGCCCTGCTCTACTGCATGAGCTAAAAGCCAACTGGCCGTTAGCTAAGGCTGTAGAGGAAACTCGTTAATCTCTCTCTAATTGGTCTCGGTGCCACTAGATGGGACAGAACACCACACCCAGGAGGTGTGTGGGTTACACAGGCATTGGTAGGACCTCTCGCCCGTGTGCAGCCACTGGTGCGTCAGCAGGTCGCTGGCGTTGCGGAAGGCCTGGGGGCAGGCGAAGGGCCCGGCGCCTGTGTGGATCCCGGCATGTTTGCACAGGTTGGAGGAGGTCCTGAAGCATTTCTTGAGTCGGCCGCGCTGGTGGAGACACTGCCCGGCTGGGCCCAGCTTGAGGGGCTGGGAGCAGTGGGAATCCAGCGCCGCCTTGTTCTCGAAGCGCCGGCCACAGAAGGAGCAGTGGAAGCCAGGCATTGCCGCCGGTGGGACAGCTGGGATTTCTGCCGGACGCTGATGCCACAGACGCCGCAGCTAAAGGGCCACCGGCCCGTGTGGATATTCTTGTGCCGCTGCCGGTTGGACGGGTCGGAGAAGGCCCGGCCGCACGACTGGCTCTTGTAGCACCGTGCCCCACCGCCCCTTCCCTGCCGACAGGTCCGGTCGGTGCCAGCTTTGCCACAGAGAGCACCGGGGGCCTCACCTGCCCTGTCCCGGGGCCAAGCCATGGGGCAGACGGGATTGCCCTGCCCCAGAGAGAGCACCAGAGTCAGGAGTCATTTACCATCCACCAGAGCGACCAGTACAGGAACTGATCGTTAACGGTATTGATGAACCGCTAATAATGAGCCACCAATAAATGATACATTGTTGTTAATAACTATTAACAAATGACACATTGCTCCTCATCAGCATTATCACGAATCAATGACACTCTGAGCTGGCCATCAATGATCAATAGATAATACAGGGCTATTCATCATTTTTATAACCGACCAGTAAAGGTACTGATGAGTCACTACATTGATGCCTGGCTAATAATGAAGCACCGATAAATATATAGATATTAATCAGGATTAATAACCAATACATTGCTACTGATCAGAACAATAAATAATCCATTGCTATTAGCCCTCTCCTGAGAGCTGCATCTCTTGCTCTCAGGCCGGTTGTTGGGGTCAGTGTGCGGGTGCTGGGGGTCTGTGTTATGCAGGGGGTCAGACGGGATGCTCTGGTGCTCCCTTCTGGCTTTGAACTCTATGGCTGGGTGCTGGGCAGCAGGGAGGAGCCACCCCCTCGCCCCTCGTGCCCTTTCCATCTGCTTTAGCCTGGTGTTCGCCTCAAGATTTAAGGAGAACAAACAAGCCCGACCAGAACAGAACTGCTGCCCCTCTCTGGGCACGTGCTGAGTGCCAGCTCCACATGGCGGGGCCGCGGGGAGAATTGACCTCTTCCCCGCCTAGCCTGTGCTGGGGTGGGGGTCAGGCCGATGTAAGGGTCACTGGCCACATGCGTCTCAGCCTCAGCCAGTCCAGCAGCTCTCTGCCCTGCACCTTCCCCATCGGGGCCAGCGCCCAAGGAGACGTGCCAATGCTGGGGTCTTGGGAAGCAAGCGTCTGCTGTGCTACAGTGCCCGTGGCTTGGGGTGCCCTGGCCTAGAGCACTCCTTTAGGGCAGGGCTTCCCTTTGCACATTGATCCCCAGACTGGTCAGTGTGCAGAGCCGAGTGCTCAGAAGTTCGGAAATGCCAGTATTAAGGCTGCCTGGGCAACCTTAACTCTGCCCCTTGTGCACGTGCATTGTGATCCAGTCGTGAACCTCATGGTTCCGTGCCACTTGTGCTGTAGCACCCCTGCATCACTCAGTCACCAGAGGGGTGTGGGGTGGGGAGTTAAGAAAAGCACAGAGTTCTCGCAGGGCTAGGGCTCTGGCCTGGAACCCAGGAGAAGTGGGTTCTGTTCCTGCCTGGCCCACATATTTTCCGCTGGGCAGGACTGTTGTATGACAGGCTTGGCTGTGTCTGGGTGATGTCATGTCCCCCCTTCTTCAGTCACCCTAGAGTCTTCCAAGGGAGACAACACCTCAATTGCCGCTATATAAATCCATGGTACGCCCACATCTTGAATACTGTGGGCAGGCCGGGACACCCCATCTCAAAATAGGTTTATTGAAATTGGAAAAGGTACAGAGAAGGGCAACAAAAATGAACAGCTTCTGTATGAGGAGAGTCCCATAAGACTGGGACTTTTCAGCCAGGGCCACCCGGGGGGGGCGGGGGCAAGTGGGGCAATTTGCCCCAGGCCCCGCAGGGGCTCCCATGAGAGTTTTTCGGGGCCCCTGGGGCCCTCGGAGCCCCCAGAAAACTCTTGCGGGGCCCGGGCCCTCGGAGCTTCTTCTGCTCTGGGTCTTCAGCAGCAATCCGGCAGCGGGGGGGTCCTTCCGCTACGGGACCCGCTGCCGAAGTGCCCCGAAGACCCGCAGTGGGGGGTCCTTCCACCCTGAGACCCACCGCCGAAGACCCCAGGCCCCCCCCAGGTCTGGGTGGCCCTGTTTTCAGCTTGGTAAAGAGACGGCTAAGGGGGGATATAATTGAGGTCTATAAAATCATGACTGGTGCGGAGAAAGTAAATAAGGACGTGTGATTTACTCCTCATAACTCAAGAATTGAGGAGTCACCCAGTGAAATGAACAGGCAGCAGATTTAAAACAAACAAAATAAAGTATTTCTTCATAGTCAACCTGTGGAACTCACTGCCAGAGGATGTTGTGAAGGCCAAAATATTAACAGGGTTCAAAAAAGAACTAGTTAAGTTCATGGAGGACAAGTCCATCCATGGCTATTAGCAGGGCCGCCCAGAGGATTCAGGGGGCCTGGGGCAGGGCCGGGTCTTCGGCGGCAATTCAGTGGTGGATCCCTCTCGGAGGGAAGGACCCGCCGCCGAATGCAGCCGAAGAATAAAGTGGCAGCGGTAGAGCAGCCTAAGTGCCGCCGATCACGGCTTCCCCCCTCCCCCGCCGTTTGCGGCGCTTGTACTCACCGGGCGGCGCTCCAAGGCTTCGGCAGCACTTCAGCGGCGGGTCCTTCACTCTCTCCGAGTCTTCTGCTGCTCTGAAGGACCCGCCGCCGAAGACCCAGAGCGAGTGTAGGGCCCGCTGCCGAAGTGCCGCCAAAAACCCGGAGCGGGTCGCGGGGCCCCACGATTGCCTCACCTGCCCCCTCCTCTGGGCGGCCCTGGCTATTAGCCAGGATGGGCAGGAACGGTGTCACTTGCCTCTGTTTGCCAGAAGCTGGGAATGGGCGACGGGGGATGGATCACTTGATGATTCCCTGTTCTGTTCATTCCCTCTGGGGCACCTGGCTCTGGCCACTGTCGGAAGACAGGACACTGGGCTAGATGGACCTTTGGTCTGACCCAGTGTTGCCGCTCTTATGTTCTTATGTTCTAAAGGTAGTGATTAGTTGCTAATTACTTACCATCAATTCTATCTTTACTAACCATTATTATAACTTATAGCAAACTGATTAGTTACTAATAATTAACAATTAAGATAACTTTATTTTTCCCTATAGTAACCAATCAATGAAGGTACACATTAGTTACAAATAATTAACCATTAATACAACTTTTTCAATCGTTCTTGCAACTGATCGTATCAATCCTTATTACAACTAACAAGTTGATTGATTAGTCTCTAAAAATTAACTATCAATCCGTAATAGAGTTTTACTGATCATTATGGCAAATGATCAATAAAGGCAATGATTAGTCTTTTATCAGTCATCAGTCCTTATTATGATAATATCAATTAGTAATATCCCTGACAAACAAAGGCATTGATTAGTCACTCATAATTATTTATCAGTAAATAATGAATTAATATTAATAATTGATTGAAAGTATTGATAAGTAACTAATTAGTATAGAAAGCCAATCATATATTGTTATTAACCATTATTATAAACTATAAACAAAGGTATTGATTCGTCAGTAATAATTAGTCATCGTAGATTAATGTCATTATTATCATTGATTGAAGTTATTGATTATTTACTAAATAACTGATCACCAATTAATAACACAGCTTCATAGTTCATTATTACAACTCATTAAGAAATTTATCAGTTGGTAACTACTAATAGTAATCAGGTAATATCAGTTTTTATTACCACCGATCATAGAATCATAGAATCATAGAACTTAAGATCAGAAGGGACCATTATGATCATCTAGTCTGACCTCCCGCAAGATGCAGGCCACAAAAGCTGACCCACCCACTCCTGAAATAATTCTCTCCCTTGACTCAGCTGTTGAAGTCCCCAAATCCTGATTTAAAGACTTCAAGTAGCAGATAATCCTCCAGCAAGCGACCCCTGCCCCATGCTGCGGAGGAAGGCGAAAAACCTCCAGGGCCACTGCCAAACTACCCTGGAGGAAAATTCCTTCCCGACCCCAAATATGGCGATCAGCTGAACCCCGAGCATGCGGGCAAGACTCTCCAGCCAGACCCTCTGGAAAAAGACTTTCAATATCCCAACATTGACCCTCGGTACTAATTACCAGTGGTGGCACGTTATTGACCTATTGACTAAATCATGTTCTCCTATCAAACCATTCCCTCCATAAACTTATCAAGCTTAATCTTAAAGCCAGAGAGGTCCTTCGCCCCCACTGTTTCCCTCGGTAGGCTGTTCCAGAATTTCACTCCCCTGATGGTTAGAAACCTTCGTCTAATTTCAAGCCTAAACTTCCCGACTGCCAATTTATATCCATTTGTTCTCGTGTCCACATTAGTACTGAGCTGAAATAATTCCTCTCCCTCCCTGGTATTTATCCCTCTGATATATTTAAAGAGAGCAATCATATCTCCTCTCAACCTTCTTTTGGTTAAGGAAAACAAACCGAGCTCCTCAAGTCTCCTTTCATACGACAGGCTTTCCATTCCTCGGATCATTCTAGTGGCCCTTCTTTGTACCTGTTCCAGTTTGAATTCATCCTTCTTAAACATGGGAGACCAAAACTGCACACAGTACTCCAAATGAGGTCTCACCAACGCCTTGTATAACGGGACTAGCACGTCCTTATCTCTACTAGACATACCTCGCCTAATGCATCCCAAGACCGCATTAGCTTTTTTAATGGCCACATCACATTGCCGACTCATAGTCATCCTGCGATCAACCAGGACTCCAAGGTCCTTCTCCTCGTCCGTTACTTCCAACTGGTGCGTCCCCAGCTTATAACTAAAATTCCTGTTAGTCATCTCTAAATGCATAACCTTACACTTCTCACTATTGAATTTCATCCTATTACTAATACTCCAGTTTACAAGGTCATCCAAATCTCCCTGGAGGATATCCCGATCCTTCTCTGAATTGCCAACTTCGTGTCATCCGCAAACTTTATCAGCCCACTCCTACTTTTGGTTCCAAGGGCAGTGATAAATAGATTGAATAAGATCGGACCCAAAACCGAACCTTGAGGAACTCCACTGGTAACCTCCTCCAACCCGACAGATCACCTTTCAATACGACCCGCTGCAGTCTCCCCTTTAACCAGTTCCTTATCCACCTCTGGATTTTCATTTCGATCCCCATCTTTTCCAATTTAACCAGTAATTCTTCATGCGGTACCGTATCAAACGCCTTACTGAAATCAAGATATATCAATAAAAGTATTTATTATCCACTAGATATTAATCACTCATCCATAAGGAACCATTAATCAGCATAATAATCCTTGCTTTGGGGTTTATTTTAACCAATCACCCAAACCACCAACACATTTCTTAATATTGCAGCCAACAGGCACTCAGCATTATTTCAGGGTTATTAACACTATATAATTGACCAAAATTCATGTGTTATTTTTAGACTAATTAATAAACAGCAGATTGCCATTCAATTAATATCTGCAGTGCGAGTCCATTCTTAGGCCCTGATTGTCCACTCTTTGGGGCAGGGGCTCTCTGATCCGTGTGTACAGCTTGTGGGCCATTGTCCTAGTGCTACCGTAATACACCTAATAAACAATGTACAGCACCTAGCACGGGGCCCTGGGCTATAACTGGGGCTCCTACGCGCAACCGTAATACACCTAATAAATAACAACAACAATAGATTTGTGCTGATCTTTAAGCCTGAATAGCCTGATTGACTTTGGTGACTGTGGTTACCAGCTTAAAGCTGGGCATCTGCATGAGGGCAGACAGCAGCTGTGCCTTCGGAGTGGGTTTTTTTAAGCAATCTGTCTCAACTGAGAAATTGATTCTGGGTCAGTTCTTTTTATAATGAATCCATCCTCTTACTGGGCAACATGCCAGCGAGAGTGCTGGGGTGAAGCCTGCACTTTCCGCCCCACGATACGGAAAGAACCGGCGCGTGCGAGGGTTGGTGACCAGTCGCTCTGTTTGGGGCCAGCGCCGTGTGACCGGAGAAGCGGCATAGTTGTGTTTCAGAAAGCTGGAAAAAGTGACCTGGTCAGTTACAGGCCTGCTAGTCTGACCTCAGTTGGAGCCGAGGCTTTCGAAGGAAATGTGAAGGCAAGTGAGATCAAATTCCCGGAGGTAAACGGAAGAGGGGATGTAAACCCAAGGGTGATCATGACAGGGTCTCCAGACGTCCTGCTTGGAGACAGTAACTGATGCTTTAGCTAAGAGAAGTGCAGCAGATCGGCCATCCTTGGACTTCAGGGCAGCAGGTGACATGATGCCAAATGGGGAAATTGTAGTTAAAAGAGAGACGATGGGGAACTGGGAGGTGGGTGAGGAACTGGCAGGCGGGGTGACTGCAGCGGGCCATGCTGGAAAGTGAATTGTCGGAGAGGAGGTTGGAGTCCCTCAAAGATCGGTCTTGGGACCAATCTTACTCAAGATCTTCATTCCTGACTTTGGCCCAAAAGGCTCCTAGGGGTGCGCAGGGGCGGCTCTAGAAATCAGGCTGCCCCAAGCAGCGCGGTGCGCTGCGCCGCCCTTCCCCGGTTCTGCGGCGGGTCCCCTCTTCCCGCGGCTCCGGTTAAGCTCCCGCAGGCATGACTGCGGCAGGTCCGCCGGCCCAGCCTCCCGCCCTCCCCGGCGGCAGGGGACGCCCCCTACATTTTGCCGCCCTAGGCACCAGCTTGTTTTGCTGGTGCCTAGAGCCGCCCCTAGGGGTGCGCTAACGGAATCTGCTGGGGAACATCGCAAGATAATACAGGGAGATTTGGAAGGCCCTGAAGGCTGGAGTGAGAGAAGGAACGGTGAATTTGTGTCTGGGCAGCGCCCGGCACAATGGGGCCACGATCTCGGCGATTGTGTCTGGGCAGCGCCCGGCCCGACGGGCCCCGATCTCGGTGACTCTGGGTCTGGGCAGCGCCCGGCCCAACGGGGCCCCGATCTCGGTGACTCTGTGTCTGGGCAGCGCCCGGCCCGACGGGCCCCGATCTCGGTGACTCTGTGTCTGGGCAGCACCCGGCCCAACGGGGCCCGATCTCGGTGACTCTGTGTCTGGGCAGAGCCCGGCCCGACGGGCCCTGATCTCGGTGACTCTGTGTCTGGGCAGCGCCCGGCCCGACGGGCCCCAATCTCGGTGACTCTGTGTCTGGGCAGCGCCCGGCCCGACGGGGCCCCGATCTCGGTGACTCTGTGTCTGGGCAGCGCCCGGCCCGACGGGCCCCGATCTCGGTGACTCTGTGTCTGGGCAGCGCCCGGCCCGACGGGGCCCCGATCTCGGTGACTCTGTGTCTGGGCAGAGCCCGGCCCGACGGGCCCCGATCTCGGTGACTCTGTGTCTGGGCAGCGCCCGGCCCGACGGGGCCCCGATCTCGGTGACTCTGTGTCTGGGCAGAGCCCGGCCCGACGGGCCCCGATCTCGGTGACTCTGTGTCTGGGCAGCGCCCGGCCCGACGGGCCCCGATCTCGGTGACTCTGTGTCTGGGCAGCGCCCGGCCCGACGGGGCCCCGATCTCGGCGACTCTGTGTCTGGGCAGCGCCCGGCCCGACGGGCCCCGATCTCGGTGACTCTGTGTCTGGGCAGCGCCCGGCCCGACGGGGCCCCGATCTCGGTGACTCTGTGCCAAGGGGGGACCCTTGGTGCCTGGTCCGGCCGGGCACTGGGACCCAGCAGACTCCGGAGCCGGGGCTGGGCTCCTGCTCTCGGCCGGGGGCTCTGCTGGGTCCCGGTGCCCCGGCCCGGCTCCGGCTGCTGGGAGCGGGCCTGGCAGCGCGGTTTCCTGCCGGGCGCAGAGCGCGGCGCGCCCGCCCCGTGCGCCCAGCTGCGGGGATGAGAACGAGAAGCAGGTACCGACTCGCCCGCCCGCGCCCGGGGCAGCAGCCGGCTCCGGCCCGGGGAGCCGCACGGGCTGGCGGGCTCCGGCCGCCCCGACCCCGCCGGCCGCCACCGCAGCGGCCTGCCCGGGGGGAGGCGAATGTCAGGGGAGGGGGCCGGGGCAGGCGGGGGAGGGGGGTCTGGGCTGTGCGTGAGGCCGGGGAGGCGGCGGGGGAGGAGAGACACCGGGACACAGAGACACACATGCAGATGGACATAGGGACACACAGACAAACAGACACAAGACAGACAGCGGGATGCACTGACAGAGACAGGACGCACAGACAGACACAGGACACACACACACAGACAGACACCAGGATGCACAGACGGACACAGGACACACACACAGACAGACAGACACAGGGATCCACTGACAGATACAGGCACGTACAGACGGACACCGGGATGCACAGACAGACACAGGGACGTACAGACGGACGCAGGACACACAGAAAAAAAATAGACACAAGGATGCACCTAGAGACACAGGGACGCACAAACAGACAGACACAGGGATGCACAGTGGACACAGGGATGCACAGACAGACACAGGGACACACAGAGAGTCAGACACAGATGCACAGACAGACATAGGCAGGCAGACAGACACAGGGATGCACAGGCAGACAGACACAGGGACGCACAGACAGGCAGACAGACACAGGGACACATAGACACAGGGATGCACAGGCAGACAGACACAGGGACGCACAGACAGAGGACACACAGGTGACACAGACAGACACTTCCATGCCCATTCCATCTCCGCCCCATCTGGCAGGCGGGCAGGGCCCTGGCTCTGATGCCCTACACCCGCTGCTCTCCCTCTGCCTGATAGAGCTGTCTCAGAAGCTGCCCGCATCCAGCCCTGGTGCCACGGGAGAGGTGCGGCCCCTGGCAGGGCAGCGCAGCATGTCAGGAGGTGCAAGGCGCTGCACATTCCTGATCACCTTCCTAGGCTCAGGCAGTGGACAGTGGCTAGAGACAGGGGGCGTATCTGTGCCCTGGGGACAGGTGTCCAGAGGGAGCAGTCCAGGGAATGGAGAGAGCTGGGGAGGGCAGGTGTGGGGGGCACTGTTATGGAGAGGGGAGAAGGGGGAATTGGTGGGGGGCCAGAGGGGGAAAGGAGGGATGAGAAGGAAGGTGGATTGGGGGACAGGAGCAGGAAGCTGCTGGGAGTGGGACTCAGGGCTCCTGGGTTCTATCCCCTGCTCTGGGAGGGGAGTGGGCTCTACTGGTTACAGCAGGGGGGGCTGGGAGTCAGGACTCCTGGGTTCTATCTCCAGCTTTGCAAGGGGAGTGGTGTCTAGTGGTTGCTAAAGATGATAATGCCAATTTAATAGCCTTAGACTTCTGCAAGTTATTTGACTTGGTACCACACAACATTTTGATTAAGAAACTAGAATGATACCAAATGAACATGGCCCAGAATAAATGGCCTTCAAAACTGGCTAACTGAGAGGGCTCAAAGTGTAACTTTTAGCAGGGAATCATCACGTGTTTCTAGTGGGGTCCCTAAGTGATTTCTAGTGGGGTCCCTACGGTTCTTGTCTCTACATGATTTAATGTTTTTACCAATGGCCTGGCAGAAAACATAAAATCGCCGCTCGGATGACACAAAGACTGGGGACACGGGAAATAACGCAGAGGCCGGGTCACTGACTCAGAGCAATCTGGGTCTCTTGGAAAACTGGGCGCAAGCAAACAATGTGTTTTAATGAGGGCTGGCAATTCATCGCAGTTAACTCACGTGATTAACCCCAAAAAATTAATCGTGATTAATGACAGTTTTAATTGCACTTTTAAATATCGATTGAAATTTATTATAAATATTTTTGGATGTTTTTCTACATTTTCAAACATATCGCTTTCAACACCAATACAAAGTGCACAGTGCTCGCTTCCTATTTTTATTTTTGATTACAAATATTTGCACTGTAAAAATGATAAAATAAATAGTATTTTTCAGTTCGCCTCATACAGTCCTCTAGTGCAATCTTCTCACCAGAAAGTGCAATTTACAAATGTAGATTTTTTGGTTACACTGCACTTAAAACCAAAACAATGTAAATATGTCCCCTGCTCTGTTTTACCTGCATTCTGCCTTATATTTCATGTTATAGCAGTCTCGGATGACGACCCAGCACATGCTGTCCGTTTTAAGGACACTTTCATTGCAGATTTGACAAAATGCAAAGAAGGTACCGATGTGAGATTTCTAAAGCTAGCTACAGCACTCAACCCAAGGTTTAAGAATCTGAAGTGCCGTCCAAAATCTGATCAGGCCGGGGTGTGGAGCATGCTTTTAGAAGTCTTAAGAGAGCAACACTCCGATGTGGAAACTACAAAACCCCGAACCACCAAAAAAGAAAATCAATCTTCTGCTGGTGGCATCTAACTCAGATGGTGAAAATGAACATGCGTTGGGCCGCTCTGCTTTGGATCGTTCTCGAGTAGAACCCGTCATCAGCATGGACACGTCCTCTGGAATGGTGGTTGAAGCATAAAGGGACATATGAATCTTTAGCACATCCGGCACATAAATATCTTGCGACGCCAGCTACAACAGTGCCATGCGAATGCCTGTTCTCACTTTCTGGTGCGATGTAAACAAGAAGCAGACAGCATTATCTCCTGCAAATGTAAAGAAACTTGTCTGTCTGAGCGATTGACTGAACATGTAATAGGACTGAGTGGACTTGTAGGCTCAATAATTTTACATTGTTTTGGTTATGAGTGCAGTTATGTAACAAAAAAAAATCTACATTTGTAAGTTGCACTTTCCCGATAAAGAGATTGCACTATAGTACTTGTGTGAGCTGAATTGAAAAAATATTATTTTTTTATCTCTTTTACAGTGCAAATATTTGTAATCAAATATAATCATATAAAATGAGCACTGTACACTTTTAGTCTGTTATAATTGAAATCAACATATTTGAAAAAGTAGAAAAACACGGACAAATATTTATAATACATTGCAATTGGTATTCTATTATTGTTTAACGGTGCGATTAAAACCGCAATTAATTTTTTTAATCGTTTGACAGCCCTAGGTTTAATATGGCAAAATGCCAAGGTATCCAGCTAGGAACAGAGATGTTGGCCATGTTTGTGGGCTGGGGGACCCTCTCCTGGGGAGCAGCGACTCTGACAATGATTGAGGGCAGGCAGGTGGCTGGGGGACCCTCTCCTGGGGAGCAGCAACTCTGACAATGATTGGGGGCAGGCACGGTGGATAATGAGCAGAACAGGAGCTCCTGGTGCCGTACTGTGGCCGATAGACCTAATACGATCATGGGGAACGGGAATCTCGAGTAGACGCAGAGAGGTTATTTTAGCCCGGGATCTGGCCCTGCGGGCGACCGCTGCTGGGATCCCGTGTCCAGTTCTGGTGCCCCCCAGTCAGGAAGGATGGTGATCAATCAGCGAGGGGTCAGAGAAAAGCCAGGAGAACGGCTAAAGGGTGAGAAAACCCGCCTGAGAGGGAGAGACTCCAGGAGCTGGATCTAATTAGCTTCACAGAGAGAAGGTTCGGGGTGACTTCATCCCTGGCTATCAGTACCTCCCGGGGGAACAAATATTCACTAACCAGCTCTTCAATCCAGCAGAGGAAGGTCTGGCACCATCCAACAGCTGGAGGCTAACAGCCAAATTCCGACCCGAAACGAGGCGTCCCTTGTTAATGGTCGGAGCAATTAACCACTGGTGGATTCCCCATCACTGATGGTGTCTATCGGGGGCAGGGAGTTGATGACGGGACGATGCCGCCCTGGCTCCAGGGTAGATGGGACCCGCTGGGGCGTCTCCGGCTCTCACCCTGTCCCCTTGCCCCGCAGCGATGGCCGGGTAGGCGAACGGAGTGCCGACACAGCCGCCGGATGGAGCCAGCCCAGCGGAGGGAGTGGGACGGCGTGCAGGGGGGCAGCCCGCCCTCGAAGACGGCAGAGGGAGGCGAGGGCCACCCGGGCAGCCACGCCTGGCAGGACCTGGAGGTGACGGGGATCTGGCCAGCGAGCGCCCGCTACGCCCAGCCCACGCCCAAGTGGGGCGAGGCTCCAGCCCGGGGCAGGCGGCCGGAGGGCCCGGGGGTGTCGCGCGCCCAGCCGGAGCCTCCCAAGCCAGGCCTGAGGGCGACGTGGGGTCCCAAGCTGCACTCGGCCTTGACGGGGTGGCCCCGGGGTGGGGACCCCCCGCGAGCCCCGCCCCCGAAGCCGCGGGGCCCCTACCACAGCCGGCTGGCCGGCCCCGGCTGGCTCCTCCCTCCGGAGGCACCGGGAGCGGGCATCCCACCGTCGCCCCCTGCGGGCCAACCGGAGGACAACCTGCTGCTGATCGACGCCCAGGGCGTGCCCTACACGGTGTCCCGGCGGGACTTGGAGGCGGGGCCGGCCCCGGCCCCCCGGCGGGCGCACTGCTGCCCCGTGTGCCGCCGGGCCTTCCTGTACCTCTCGGACCTGGAGCGGCACCGCATCAGCCACTCGGAGCACAAGCCCCACCTGTGCCGGGCCTGCGGCAAGGCCTTCAAGCGGGCCTCCCACCTCCAGCGGCACCGGCACATCCACACCGGCGAGCGCCCCTTCCGCTGCGCCGTCTGCCAGAAGGGCTTCCGGGAGTCGGGCGAGCTGCTGCGGCACCAGCGGGTGCACACGGGCGAGAAGCCCTACCAGTGCCCGCTCTGCCGTCTGCGCTTCACCGAGCGCAACACTCTCCGGCGCCACGCCAAGCGCAAACACGCCCGCGAGGCCTGCTACCAGGGCGCCGGGCCGGGCGCCTGGGCCGACGGGGGCGAGGGCCGGCCCGGGTGGGCGGGGGAGGGCAGCCAGGAGGTGGGGAGCCCCTGAGAGCACCGGCGGCCCGGGGGGATGGAGCGAGGCTGAGGGTCAGGCCCCCTCAGCTGCACTGGGCTCCCTGGGGATGGGGGCCGTCCGGGATGGAATTAAGTTGGGGGTCCCTGGGAGATGGGGTCACTGGGGAGGGAGCAAGGCTGGGGGTCAGCCCCCCCCCAGCTGCACTGGGATCACAGGGAGATGGGGGCAGGGACCCCTGGATTGTGCCGGGTCCTGGGGGGATGGAGTGAGGCTGGGGATCAGGGCCGCTGCCCCCCTACTGACCACCCTGCGTGATGCCATGACCCCTGGGGATTCAGTGGGCGGGGGAAGGAGCTACCCCCCCACCAGGCACTATCCCTCCAGGGATAGGGGGGGGAGGGAACAGCTGTGTCTGGGGGGGGCATATGAAGGGAATGCCTGTGTCTGGGGGGGCCCACACTGTCATACTAAGGGGCTGTCCCAGGCACGCACCCAGCGGACTCAATAAAGATGTTAGCTCTGTATGGCTGTCTGTGAACTCCTTTGGGGGGCAGAGGGAGCAGGGGGTGCCCATTTGTGGGGGGGTGGGCAGGATAGATACCAGAGTAGATGGGCCCATGGGTCTGATCCGGGGTGCAGAGAGGGGGCAGGATACCAGGGTAGATGGGCCTGTGAGTCTGATCTGGGGGACAGGATACCAGGGTAGATGGGCCTGTGAGTCTGATCTGGGGGACAGGATACCAGGGTAGATGGGCCTGTGGGTCTGATCCAGGGTGCAGAGAGGGGGCAGGATACCAGGGTAGATGGGCCCGTGGGTCTGATCCGGTGTGCAGAGAGGGGGCAGGATACCAGGGTAGATGGGCCTGTGAGTCTGATCTGGGGGACAGGATACCAGGGTAGATGGGCCCGTGGGTCTGATCCGGGGTGCAGAGAGGGGGCAGGATACCAGGGTAGATGGGCCTGTGAGTCTGATTTGCGGGACAGGATACCAGGGTAGATGGGCCCGTGGGTCTGATCCGGGGGAGAGGATACCATGGTAGATGGGCCTGTGGGTCTGATCCGGGGTGCAGAGAGGGGGCAGGATACCGGGGTAGATGGGTCCATGGATCTGATCAGAGGGGTGGGGTGGGGTAATAAGCAGGAGAATGATGGTTCATTTTGGGGGCAGTGGATATGTGGTAGGGGGAGGGGCGCTGTGTGGTTGGGGGTGGGGGGTGACTCGTCCAGCTGTGGCTCCGCTTCTGGAAATGCACCGAGGGATCAAGCTCTGGGGAACACAAAGCTGACCCTGAAACCAGCCCCCAGTTAGCCCCATTGTGCAATCGGGGGACCCTGGCAGCCCCCAGGAATGACTGGAAGAGACCCACGCCCCAGGGTGGGGCTGAGATCACACCCAACTCACCGCACATGGTAGATCCCATGGCAAGGACCCATGTCACGGCAAGGCTGAGAGCCCCCCCCCAGCTCATTACACATGGTACATTCCAGGGAGAGACGCAAGAAGCAAGGGAATTCCCAGACAAAAAACTTTGTGAAGTTGGATTTATGGGCATAAACCATTTAATTAAATAATTAAGGAGATTCCCAGACCAAAAAATACTTCTTTAAGATAGAATTGAGGTTCTAACAAAAGAAAATCCCTTTTAAAACAATAGTTACATCAAAAATCAAATATTTTATAAGTACAGGACAGTAAAATTAAACTAAAAATTAAAGTAAGATTTTAAATGTTAATATATTTAAACTAAATTAAACTAGACACAGCAAAACATTACAATGAAATATGATTGAAAGTTTAACCTTTTAATAACTGTAAAGTAAATTAAAATAGAATAAAATAAAACCATTGTTAAAATAAAATCAGATTTAAAATTTTAATAAAATTTAAAGAAAATGATCTAAATGAAAAATTGAAATAAGATTTACATTTTTAACGATTTAAAAAGAAAATGAAAATGAAAAATGGAAATCAAATAAGATGTAAAATTGTAATTTTTAAATTAAAATTAAAAATATAATAAAATTTAAAATAATTTTAAATGTAACATAAAAGTGAAAATAAAAAATTGAAAAACTTAAATGTTAACATTTTTAAAGTAAAATAAAATAATATGATTTAAAATATTAATAATTTAAAGTGAATGAAATAATATTAAAAATATAATTTATATTGAATATTTTTAATTTTAAAATTTAGATTTTGTTCCCTTTTTTAAAGACAAGCTAGTAGTAGAAGCTGGTAGGTCAGAACCCAGAAATATTAGAATTATTAAACAGAAAAGAAAAGAAAAATAAAGATCTAAGATCCAACTCACAACCCCCATGCTGACCCCTTCAGCTTCATGTCTTACAGTGGACTCCCTTCAGAGCAATCTTGCCTAGTGGCTAGAGCACTGCACAGGGCTGCAGCAAACCTGAGTTCTGTTGTGCCTCAGTTTCTCCCTGTGCCAAAGTCTCTCTTTTGTGAAGTACTTTGCAATCTACTGGTGCTATACAATAATTATTATTGTTTCCAGCTCGATTCCACTTTATGTTGCTCTGTTGAGTCTCCAAAATGTTCAGATCAATTCTTTTCCGTGTAAAAATTACAATTTTTGCAAAAGGAAAAATTGTTGACAAAAAAAATCTCTCCAGGGTGGAGTTATTTATTTATTTATTCGTTTTCATTGCCAGTTCAGATTGGCCAGTGTGGTCCCAGGGAGGCATTGGTCCAAAATGTAACGATCATTTTCGTAAAAAAATAAAATAAACATAAAATTTTATTTTTCAAAATTACAATTTTTGGTAAAGAAACAAACAAAAAAAATGAGTTCATGGTTGTTATAGTTTCTTCTCTTGGCAGTTTGAAGTTGGTCAGTTTAATGTCTCTGTGGCACATGTTCCACATTTATAATAAAACCATTTGCTATTAGAAAACCCCATTTTGAAAAATTACAATTTTTTGCACCTCCAACATTTTTTATTTAAAAAAAAATCAACTCAAGGTTTTTTGTTTATTGGTTTCTGTTGTTTCCTCATTGCCATGTTGGATAGGTCAGTTTTGTCACATGGTGGCCCATTTCCCCCCAAAAAATCAGTCCAAATTTTTTAAATAGCTAATTTTCCAATTTGCAAAATTTGGAAATCACAAGAGTTTTGATTTAAAAACAAATCTCTTCCAAGTTTTTACTGTTTTTTATGTTCTTTCTCCTCACTGCCTCTTTGGATCGCTCAGTTTGAGCACATGGCACTTAACTCCTTGGACGGCATTTGAATTTGTCCATCATTTTAAAAAAAATCATTTTCTATTGGCAGATCTCATTTAAAAAAAATTCAAACGTATGTTAACTTTTTAAAAGAAAATCAGTGGAAAATGGAAAATCAATGTGTGTCTGTGAATAGGTCCAGTTCAAAAACTAAAGCAACAAAACCATCTTCTACATTTTTACCAATTTTTTTTAAACGTTTAATTTTCTACAAGCTCTGGTAATGGAGTCTGCACTCCATGCTTTTCTGTTAAATCTGGGAGGAGAGTCTTTTTGATATAAGAAAAGTTTAAAATAAGTTTTGTAGGCTATTTTAGATAGATAGATAGATAGATAGATAGATAGATAGATAGATAGATAGATAGATAGATAGATAGATGGGGTGGATGGGGATAGACAGACAGATAGATAGAGGGAGTGGATGAGGATAGTTAGATAGATTAGATGGGGGGATGTATGGGGATGCATAGATGGATAGATAAGAACATAAGAACAACCACACTGGGTCACACCAATGGTCCATGTAGCCCAATATCCTGTCATCTGACAGTGGCTGGGGCCAGGGGCTTCAGAGGGAATGAACGGAACAGGGCAATTGACAAGTGATCCATCCCCTGTCGTTCAGTCCCAGCATCTGGCAGCCAGAGGTTTAGGGACACCCAGAGCATGGGGTTGGGTCCCTAACCAGCTTGGCTAATAGTCACTGATGGACCTGTCCTCCAGGAACGTATCTCGTTCTTTTTGGAACCCTGTTATACTTCTGGTCTCACAACCTCCCCTGGCAGTGAGTTCCACAGATTGACGGGGCGTTGGGTGAAGAAATACTTCCTGTTGCTTCTTTTAAACCGGCTACTTCTTACTTTCATCGGGTGACCCCTGGTTCTTATGTTATGGGAAGGAGTAAATAACATTTCCTGATTCACTTTCTCCACACCAGTCATGATTTTATAGACCTCCATCATATCCCCCTTAGTCGCCTCTTTTCCAAGCTGAAAAGTCCAAGTTTTATTAATCTCGCCTCATACGGAAGCCTTTCCAGCCCCCCGATCATTTTTGTTGCTGTTCTCTGCAGCTTTTCCAATTCTAATGTAACTTTTGTGAGCTGAGGTGACCAGAATTGCATGCAGGATTCAAGGGGTGGGCGGACCATGGATTTATATAGTGGCATTAGGATATTTTATGTCTTATTATCTATCCCTTTCTTAATGGCTCCTAACACTCGCTTAGCTTTTTTGACTGACGCTGCACATTGAGTGGATATTTTCAGAGAACTCTCCACAATGACTCCAAGATCTCTCTCTTGAGTGGTAACAGCTCATTTAGAGCCCAGCATTTTGTCTGTAGAGTTGGGATTATGTTTTCCAATGTGCATTACTTTGCATTTATCAGCTTTTCATTTCATCTGCCATTTTGTTGCCCAGTTCACCCAGTTTGGTGAGATTCCCTTTGTAGCTCTGCTTTGGACTTCACTGTCTTGAGTAGTTTGGTATCATCTGCAAATTTTGCCACCTCAGCTGCTTACCAGATCATTTATGAATATGCTGAACAGGACTGGGCCCAGTACAGACCCCTGGGGGACACCACTATTTACCTCTCTCCATTCTGAAAACTGACCATTTATACCCACCCCCTTTGTTTTCTGTCTTTTACCCAGTTACTAATCCATGAGAGGACCTTCCCTCTTATCCCACGACTGCTTAGTTTGCTGAAGAGCCTTTGGTGAGGGACCTTGTTAAAAGCTTTCTGAAAGTCCAGCTACACTGTATCCACCGGATCCCCCTTGTCCACATGCTTGTTGACCCCCTCAAAGAATTCTAGTAGATTGGCGAGGCATGATTTCCCTTTACAAAAGCTGTTCCCCAACAAATCATGTTCATCTATGTGTCTTCACAATTCTGTTCTTCATTGTAGTTTCAGCTAATTTGCCTGGCACTGAAGTTAGGCTGACTGGCCTGTGTTTGCCAAGATCACCTCTGGAGCCTTTTCGGTGTCAAATTAGCTATCCTCCAGTCATCTGGTACAGATGCTGATATAAGTGACAGGTTACGTACCTCAGTAAGTAGTTCTGCAATTTCCTATTTGAGTTCCTTTAGAAATCTTGGGTGAATACCATCCGGGTCAGGTGACTTATTACTGTTTAATTTATCAGTTTGTTCCAGAACCGCCTCTAATGACACATCAATCTGGGACAGTTCCTCAGGTTTGTCATCTAAAAAGCTAGATAGATAGATAGAGGGGGTGGCTGGGGATAGATAGATAGATAGATAGAAGTTCTTCTCATACTCTTACGTAGGCTTGGAAGGTTTGGGTTTTTTATGGGTCAATGTCAGTAAATGTCAATTTCACTGCGCGCACACAGGAAAAATATTTCCATTGATAATAATCGAAATTTAAAGCCTGGCAAAGTAGGAAAAATGCTGCTTGAAAATTTCTTAGCGGTTGGCTTAAGGCTCTTTGCTTTCTATATTTAAACACGTGATGTTGACAATTTGTGTTTTAATGGTTATACCAATTTAACTCTTTGCATCTCAGCGGCTACTGCCATTAAATAATTATTGTCTGGACTCCCTGTGCCAGAGACCTTCCCCCATCATTCCCCACCACCGTGAAAATTGAAATAAATAAAAATGCTTAAAAATAAATAGAACGAGCACTTGTGGCACCTTAGAGACTAACAAATTTATTTGGGCATAAGCTTTTGTGGGCTAAAACCCACTTCATCGGATGGTTCTTTTTGCTGATACAGACTAACACTGCTACCACTCTGAAACCTTAAAAATAAATGTCGATGTTGCCCGTGGAACAAAATAAAATCCGAATTCTGCCAAGCCTGCACTTGTGCTGGATCTGGGCTGGGTCTGCATTTGGTGTACAGTTTCTAAATGCATTTTGATAAGTGTTTTTTTTTAGTTACTTCAAAAAGTGCAAAATCTCCCTCTCGATTTAAAGTCCTTATTTCTGAAACACACGCACAATAAATCAAATGATCCATTACAAAAAAAACCTCAGATCAAATCTGATTTTTAAAAATTCAATCCCTCCCCACCCCCTGCCAATCAGCAAAAAATGGCAAAAAAGCAACACGTTTGTCTGGAAAACTTTTGCTGTCAAAAAAGGCTTTTCAATTAAAAAATAGGGGAGGGGGGTTCTAGCCCCGGAAGAACAGACAGGCTGGACCAGTGGCCCCAACTAGCCCAATATCCCAGCCCCGCAACCCCCCAGGGAACCTGTTATGGGTGAAGGTGGTGCCCCCAGAGCCCCTGCCATGGGGGGGGGCAACGACCCCCAGAACACCAGGCTGGGGGAGGAGAGACTGGGGGAGCCTGGGGTTTTGTGGGGGGTGGAAGGAGGGAAATGGGGTCGCTCCCGGCTCTGGCAGGGGAGTGGGGGGGAGCCAGGACCCTTGGATTCTCTCCCTGGATCTGGGGTGGGGAGTGGTGGGATGCGGGGGAACCCGGACGCCTGGGTTCTCTCCCCGCTGACGGGGTGGGGG